>NC_088643.1:49539399-49566899 GCF_964019385.1 Sycon ciliatum
TGCATTGTAATCGCTTTCGTTTCGTTCTACTACTACTAGCACATTCTCTGGCTGTTCCTGTCGGTGGTATACTTCTGTCAATTTGATACTACATGTAGTACTAGTACTTATTAGTGCATGTAAATTACATGGCTCATGCAATAATGCTACACTTTTTTAAACTGTAAAAGCCTCTTGTATGGGCAAACTCAAAAACAATGTTGCACAATCATGTACACAAATGCTACAATTAGTACAGTGAGTTCTAGAGAAGTACAATACATGTACTACGCTCGTAGTACATGTATTCAATGACTCTTTAGACATTGTACATAGTACCAGTACTACCAGTATACAACTTAATTTTTTTAATGACAGTGATTTTCATGATTTTGGATGTGGCAAAGATTTTCATGATTTTTACATTTTTTGGCATTTCGGAAAATTTAGGTGTAAGGGCATGTTCGATTGGTAAGGATCGGGATCGGGATCCAGATCTCAGATCCGTCGGATCCTTCAGAGTCAACTGGACACTTTTTTTGGGCCTTGACTGTTGCCATGTTGACGACGTAATAAAAAGTCGTACTCACCGCGCCAGTTGTACAAAAAGTCAACAAGCTCTATCTCGATCCACGTGTGCGTACCACAATGTGTACAAAAACGATTATTACCCGCCATATACGCACAAAGGTCACATTTGGATCTGTTGGATCCGGTCAACCCTGCTCCCCGAGGTGGGTTGACCGGATCCAAATCCGAAGGATCCGGATCCGGATTCGACCAATCGAAAGGGTGCGAATCCAGTGGATCCGGTGGATCGGGATCCCGATCCTACCAATCAAACATGCCCTAAGGGGTCGTCCGTATTTTTCGAAAAATTAAAAAAATTCGTTCGCAGGCAAAAAGGGGGTGGGTGGTCAAGAGCGCTGGCGGAATTTAATTTTTTGATTTTTCTTACTCTTTTTTACTTCAGTGACTTTCATACACTTGTTGCACCGACTGTGTAGTGTACTGTAGATGTTGGGTAGGATCGCAAACACCAGTATGATATACATGACTCTTCATGTACTGTAAAGCCATTATATACATATATAAGGGGCCGTCCGGGGTTACCGATTGTTTTTACAAAACGAAAAGTTTTAGTATTTTTCAGCCCCCACCCACCCACCCACCTTTTCTGCAGGTAAAACGAATTCCAATAAAATATTGATGTCAATTTTCGACACCCAGAAGTGACTGGGCATTCTCCATCAGCATTCAATAATTATTTTCAAAACGAAACTCCATCAAACCCACCCACCCACAAACGAAAACATTTCGTTTTGAAAATATTATTGGTAACCTCGGACGGCCCCTAACGAAGTGCTAACTCTAACGAGTTAACGAGGAGAAATCTGTCGTTAAAATAGAAATCGTTATACAGAAATCGATACATATACTGTCCTATTGAGCGTTGAGAATGAGTGAAAATCGTTACCTTTGGTACACGTCAACTAGTCAATTTTGGGAAATCGTTATATATGCGCCTTATTAGAATAATGGCTTTTACAGTACTAGTAGTTGTACGACGTGCATGGCCGTCGCGTCGGTAGACGTACTACTCACGGACCTAGCTACTAGTACATGTACTTGACATAGGTGCAATCAGTGAACATGAGGTCAAGAGTTCTTATTTTCGAGCTGGGCATCGGTAAAAATCAAAAAATTAATGGGAAAAAATGGGGGTGGGTGGGTGGTTGGGTCAGAGACAATTTTGCACGAGGACGGATTTTTTAATTTTTCGATAATTACGGACGACCCCTAATGTTAAATTAGGTGATCCGGGACCTCTACCGAAGTTGCCGAAATTTAAATTACACCGAAATAAAGGTGTTATACAGTACACATCAAAGTATATCCTTCGATTAACAGTGGGTCCGAGTTGTCAATAGTTACTAGTCGATACTACCAAGAAAAAGGAATGTTGTGTTACGTAAAATTTAATGATGTAGGTGCAACTTACAGCAATTTCTCTGCATGCTGAAGGAGACAATCCACGGCCTTCGATTTGCTTTAATGCATACTCTCGCGTATCGCTCCTATGGCGTAAAGAAATGGTACAAAAGCAACAGCAAAGAGAGACTGAATGAGAAAGTGAGAATGTATGTGTGTGTGTGTGGGCACATGTGTGTGACATGTGTGTGTGTGTGTGTGTGTGTGTGTGTGTGTGTTTCTGCACCTTGTCCTCACCCACTTACTTGGTGAGCCCGTAAGTGGGATCATTTCTAAGTCCACCCAGAGTTTGGGGATTTCAGGGGGTGTCAGCTGTTGGGCGGTTCAATTGCCAATGGAGTCATATTTCCAAGATTCCTTTTGAGTCCCTTTCTCCTCTCCCGGGGGAGACCCACGTGACCAGTTAGCAAGTACGGTACAGTGTGTGTGTGTGTGTGTGTGTGTGTGTGTGTGTGTGTGTGTGTGTGCACGTGCATGTGAGCATGAGCATGCAACGTAGGCAACACCATTGGCTTTGAGAGCAACACATGTAGCAACCCAACTGCAGCCTTATTATTGGTGTTCAAGGTTGTTCACTAGAAACAATGACATCGCCGCTTATCACACCTGGCATAGTATCATCGTCACTCATTATACCTGGCATAGTATCAATGGCCTACACCGTACAATTTTGTTCCGTGTACTTCGATATACATGCTACATTGTCAATGAATGGATCTTCGGTTCAGTCATGCCCAAATAGAGTGCTGTCAAGCCAATGCGTTCATAGTGACCCGCTTGGACAAGATACACAGTGACAGCCAGTCCTTCTGGTGGTGGTGGTGGTGGGGATACGGCTGTAGATACATGACCTTATGGTGCCGCAGCTGGGGCAGCTATCAGGTGGCGCTGCCTTCCTAACTCCTAAACAACATCCTGCAGTGGGTTAGTCAATCGCAGCTCAAGATAGGAGTTGCACACTCTTGATTATGTACTATTAGTACTGTAACAGATATGCAGATACATTGTATAAGAAAATTAAAGATTGAATTCTTACGAGCTTTTGCTTTTCGCTTTGTACACATGGCCATAGGTTCCACGCCCCACTTTGCAGCCTTCAAAGTCGAACAACTCCTCAACACGGTGACGCTTCTTGAATACACTGCTCTTGAACTCAGGGTCAATAAACTGACTCGAGCTTGCCGACATGATTCTCGTCAAAAGGATCACTTTCCAATTCACTCAGATTATTATTCTTCCAGTTGACGTGCAGCTGTGCACAACGCCGCTAGCTCTCGACCTGACGACCACATCGACTTGCCAACTAAAATACAATACCCTCGCAACAGAGAGCTCTACATGCACAATGTAGTTATGATAGCTTTACACGCAGGTCATCAGCCCGTGCCGTAGTGAAACTGAATTAGAATTGTGTTTCTAACATCAGAGTTCTGAACATGTTCGAACACAAAGTGCAATATCTCTGGTGGCTATTATAATAATTCTATTCTTTCAACTTGAGTGGGTTCTCCTTTGAAGACTGAAATCATAAAGAGTCCCTTTGGACTCTCATCGATTCCAAGAAAATGATTGATGGCTGGACTTGTATCAGAAAAGTAGTAGGCGTTAGTTTGCAAAACAAACACCATCCAACGAAACAAAAGAAAACAAGGTACATGTCAGATTGCATTTTCATTTCAAAAGATCGAAGCGATGATCATGTCGACACATCGATGACGGATGAATGAAGCCAGTCACCATGGTCACCCGTGGGCCGTGACCCATGCACGAGATCATTAATTTTTTAGTTATCATGATGTCATTGACTATCAGAGGCGCTAGGCGCGCGCGCGCGGCGCTAGGCGGGCGCAGACTGCATGCAGAGCTAGTGCAGACTGTCCGGATTATGCGTTTTTTTTGAAGGATCAACGTTTATATTTTGGAAATTCACTCAAAATGTCCACTTCATATCATTCATTCTCCTTCACCCAAAATGCTAAAAAAATAAAAAAAATCTTAAAAAAAATTCAAAATTTCACCCAAAATGCGAAAATTATGCTGCCGTTACCATGGCAACCAAAATGGCGTAAAATTTGAATCCCTTGGGGACCTTGTCGTTCCAAGTGCACGTGGAGGAAGCGCGTGCAAAGGATGTGGTTGTTTTCGAAAGTCGAAAGGAATCGATCATTTTTGTTTGGCTTCTTCACTTCAGAGCCAAGTGCACTCGATCGAGGCTGCCGATGAGCATGCAAAATATGCTCAAAATGTTGAAAAATGCTGAAAAAACCCAAAAATGCGAAAAAAAAGCTGAAAAACCCAAAAATGCGAAAAATATGCAAAACATAATCCGGACAGGCCTAGTGCAGACCTACCGAGGCTACCGCGCCGTACCTGTGCCTCTCCCACTCCCAGCCTCACATGATGAAGAGCATTTTCTTACACGACACGTGATCGTTGCCCATGCCATGGCCAATAGGTGGTCTACTCGCCACGGGCATAATCAGGCCATCAGGACCGTTTGACGTCATGTTCAGGACATAACACGTGATCGTTTTCGGGGCGGTGGCCAATAGGCGGTCTTCCCGCCACGGGCATAATAATAATAATAATAATAATAATTTTAATATGGCAATAAGTAGGACGAGCTGAAGCGACATGTGGACTACTTTATTAACAATGTAAGCGATGGAGACGATGCAAGAAACAGCCTAAAGGGTAAGGAAAAATACATGTAAGAAGAAAAAGGCAATGGAAAAAAAGATGATTCGAACAAGTTTTCGTACAACACTCTTCAGGAATCACCGTTGTACTAAAGAACAAAATGAGAACAAAGGAAATAATATAGCAATCAAGGTAGGGTGACACGATACAATAACAGCACTGGAATATCGAGGTGCGATTTCTCACAAAAGTGTGCAGAAAACAAGGGTATACAAGTAAGAACTAAGCGTGACAGGTGTGTATCAGCAACAAAAACAAAACAAAAGTGAGAACGAATGATAATAATAACAATAATTATACAAGAAGGTGACAAAACACATTTAGGCACAAGTGGCAACAACGTTGCCACACTACACAACAGAACATTATTTGAACAATTTTAGGGTAATAACACTATCTTTCTGGACACACAAATTCGGCTTATGAATGCGCTGACAAACAGCTTCCAAAACTTGTAACTGCAAAAGATAACCATGACGAGCACGGCACAAAACAGAAAAACAGGAATCAGAATAAGTACGACAACAGTCAGTACTAGAAACCAAATGATTGTATACTGAAGACTTGTTATTACGAGACGGACGCACACAATCTCGACTCACGCGCACACCCTCACACTCACTCTCACCCTCACTCAGCTCACCTTCTCCCTCACTGTCCGAATCAGAACCTGCTCCGTCATCCACCGCGGTTTGACTCTCCTCCTCACTTGCATCGTCCTGCGTCTCATCTTCACCACCCACGCCAACCCTGAATGCCGTTGCCTTCACGTCAGTCGTCGTCCTTTCCGATTGTTTTTAGATACTTCAGGTCGAGATATAGCCAGACTCAGATAGGAACCATGCGCTGAAGTCACGATTTCATTATCGTAGTGTTGCATTTAACTTAGTGTTCCTTAGACGTTGTCTGGACAATGGTAGTTCTTACTTGTATACCCTTGTTTTCTGCACACTTTTGTGAGAAATCGCACCTCGATATTCCAGTGCTGTTATTGTATCGTGTCACCCTACCTTGATTGCTATATTATTTCCTTTGTTCTCATTTTGTTCTTTAGTACAACGGTGATTCCTGAAGAGTGTTGTACGAAAACTTGTTCGAATCATCTTTTTTTCCATTGCCTTTTTCTTCTTACATGTATTTTTCCTTACCCTTTAGGCTGTTTCTTGCATCGTCTCCATCGCTTACATTGTTAATAAAGTAGTCCACATGTCGCTTCAGCTCGTCCTACTTATTGCCATATTAAAATTATTGTCTCCTCGTCGAATTTTTAAATACTTCAGGTCGAGATATAGCCAGACTCAGATAGGAACCATGCGCTGAAGTCACGATTTCATTATCGTAGTGTTGCATTTAACTTAGTGTTCCTTAGACGTTGTCTGGACAATGGTAGTTCTTACTTGTATACCCTTGTTTTCTGCACACTTTTGTGAGAAATCGCACCTCGATATTCCAGTGCTGTTATTGTATCGTGTCACCCTACCTTGATTGCTATATTATTTCCTTTGTTCTCATTTTGTTCTTTAGTACAACGGTGATTCCTGAAGAGTGTTGTACGAAAACTTGTTCGAATCATCTTTTTTTCCATTGCCTTTTTCTTCTTACATGTATTTTTCCTTACCCTTTAGGCTGTTTCTTGCATCGTCTCCATCGCTTACATTGTTAATAAAGTAGTCCACATGTCGCTTCAGCTCGTCCTACTTATTGCCATATTAAAATTATTGTCTCCTCGTCGAATTTTTAAATAATAATAATAATAATTTTAATATGGCAATAAGTAGGACGAGCTGAAGCGACATGTGGACTACTTTATTAACAATGTAAGCGATGGAGACGATGCAGGAAACAATCTAAAGGGTAAGGAAAAATACATGTAAGAAGAAAAAGGGCAATGGAAAAAAAAAAAGATGATTCGAACAAGTTTTCGTACAACACTCTTCAGGAATCACCGTTGTACTAAAGAACAAAATGAGAACAAAGGAAATAATATAGCAATCAAGGTAGGGTGACACGATACAATGACAGCACTAGAATATCGAGGTGCGATTTCTCACAAAAGTGTGCAGAAAACAAGGGTATACAAGTAAGAACTAAGCGTGACAAGTGTGTATCAGCAACAAAAAACAAAAAAACAAAAAAGTGAGAACGAATGATAATAATAACAATAATAAACAAGAAGGTGACAAAACACATTTAGGCACAAGTGGCAACAACGTTGCCACACTACACAACAGAACATTATTTGAACAATTTTAAGGTAATAACACTATCTTTCTGGACACACAAATTCGGCTTATGAATGCGCTGACAAACAGCTTCCAAAACTTGTAACTGCAAAAGATAACCATGACGAGCACGGCACAAAACAGAAAAACAGGAATCAGAATAAGTACGACAACAGTCAGTACTAGAAACCAAATGATTGTATACTGAAGACTTGTTATTACGAGACGGACGCACACAATCTCGACTCACGCGCACACCCTCACACTCACTCTCACCCTCACTCAGCTTGTACTGTTGTAGTGACTTCGTACATGCATTTTTGTATACATAAATCATTTTTCGTAAAAATGGCCCCTGTATATATTTTCACGTGAAAGAAATAAACTTTCTCTTTGGCCCCAACTTCGTTGTGGTCTGGTTGGCCATTGTAGCCGTCATGGTTGACGTAAAACACCATAATTGGTGACCCCTGACACTGCGCTGAGTCGGAGTTGCTGTATGGATGGCATGGAGCAGGCCATCGCGCCTTCGACCTCCGCGGCCCAGATTGAGCAGGCGCCCAAGCCCACGACCTCACCAGCCCACCATCCGCCGATCCACCGATCCGCCGATCAACCGCCAAGATCTCCTAGCCCGCAGCCGCCTCTGACAAGATCAAGATCCGTCCTCCTCTGTCACGCGTACGTTTTTCCTTGTTCTTTTCTCTATTTTCTTTCTCTGGACTGCCTCTGACACGTTCTTCCACCTCTGTCACGCATGTTTCCTCTTTCCCTTTCCTGCATTTTCTACCTTGTTTCGGACCTTGTGTCCACGTGTCATACAACGGTATTCCACATGCAGCGCATATTTTTTCTCTTTGTACAGTCTTTCTCTTTGTACACTGTATTTTTCTTTCCCGTCTTTCCGCTTTGTACGCTTCGCTCACTCTTTCCTTTCCTTTCCAAGATCTTTTTTCCGTTTGGCGTTCTTCAGCAACTGCTCTCGGCTTCATCTCTGGTGGGGGTGTAATGTAGTGACTTCGTACATGCATTTTTGTATACATAAATCATTTTTCGTAAAAATGGCCCCTGTATATATTTTCACGTGAAAGAAATAAACTTTCTCTTTGGCCCCAACTTCGTTGTGGTCTGGTTGGCCATTGTAGCCGTCATGGTTGACGTAAAACACCATAAGCTCACCTTCTCCCTCACTGTCCGAATCAGAACCTGCTCCGTCATCCACCGCGGTTTGACTCTCCTCCTCACTTGCATCGTCCTGCGTCTCACCTTCACCACCCACGCCAACCCTGAATGCCGTTGCCTTCACGTCAGTCGTCGTCCTTTCCGATTGTTTCCTTTGTATTTTTACCGTGAATTCATAGGTCCGGTTGTAATCTGCTGTAGATCTCCGTGGTCTGTCATTTGCTGCTTTGTTTTGTGGATTAGTTGTTGTTGTTGTTGGATGTGAACCTGGTGTTGTTGTTGGATGTGCAGCTGGTGTTGTTGTTGCAGCCATGGTTGTTGGTCTTTCTGTTGGATCCAGCTCTGGTTCCGGTGGGACAAATCGACCGCCGCGGGTGCTCCCCACCAACACAGACCTCGAAGGAGGAGGGTCAGGGGGAGGCAGAGGTGCTGTCACCACTCGAGGCACAGCCCCATGCAAAGCACCCAGAGACACAGACTTAGGCACACCCGAGGGCTGCACCAATGGCGGTTCCGCACGCACCTCCAAAGAGCTGCCAAGCTCCAGCCCGTCCAACACAGATGCCAGAGGGGGAGTGGCAGACAGCGGCAGGGAACTATCCTGCCGTCTAGGTGATGGGTTTTTCCTAGGCCTCCCGCGTTTGGGCCTCTCAGATTGCGCACTGGGTGGAAGGATGTGAAGTGGAGTGTGTTGTTTGATACGTGCGTTCAGGTGCTGAACAGTCCTACCAACATACCGACTAGCACAATGTCGGCATTCGAAGTTGTAGATAACATGACTGAGGTGGAGGGTTGGTAGGACGTCCTTCCGCACCGTGAACGCACGCATTGTTGTGAAGACTGGCACAAAATGTACTGCATAATAAGTACGACGGACGATAGACTTGACTGCGTGACACACTTTGATCGATTCCTGCCCCTTCCATGGCAAACATAGATAGACGGGACAGCGAGGTGGACCAATCAGCACCGATTTCGGTTTCTGCTCCATGGACAGAAACTTACGCAACAAGAATTCCGGATAGCCATTCTTCAAGAAAACAGATCGAAGGAAATCGAGCTCGGCCTGCAGCTTACTGGGCGAACAAATACGTTCCGCACGGTCCACGAGGTTACGAACTAAGTTGACCTTGTATTGAGACGAACAATATGAATCGAAGGCAATGTACTGACCGGTGAACGTAGGCTTACGATACACAGAAGTCAACATTTCACAGCCAGTCTTCTCTACAAGCACGTCTAGAAATGACAACTTACTAGACTGCTCGTGCTCACAAGTAAAGCGGAGGGAAGGATGTAGGCTGTTGAGCACATCGAGAAACAATTCACTGCTCTCAACACTGTCAAAATGCGTGAACGAATCGTCAACAAAACGCACGTAGAACGCGGGCCAAAGCGACTCATCAATCTTGCACTCACAATAACCAACGAATATATTGGCGAGGACGGGACCAAGAGGAGATCCCATCGCCACACCATCTACTTGCTTGTACATCACATCGTTGAACGAAAATTCGACACCAAAATTGTTCAAATAATGTTCTGTTGTGTAGTGTGGCAACGTTGTTGCCACTTGTGCCTAAATGTGTTTTGTCACCTTCTTGTTTATTATTGTTATTATTATCATTCGTTCTCACTTTTTTGTTTTTTTGTTTTTTGTTGCTGATACACACTTGTCACGCTTAGTTCTTACTTGTATACCCTTGTTTTCTGCACACTTTTGTGAGAAATCGCACCTCGATATTCTAGTGCTGTCATTGTATCGTGTCACCCTACCTTGATTGCTATATTATTTCCTTTGTTCTCATTTTGTTCTTTAGTACAACGGTGATTCCTGAAGAGTGTTGTACGAAAACTTGTTCGAATCATCTTTTTTTTTTCCATTGCCTTTTTCTTCTTACATGTATTTTTCCTTACCCTTTAGATTGTTTCTTGCATCGTCTCCATCGCTTACATTGTTAATAAAGTAGTCCACATGTCGCTTCAGCTCGTCCTACTTATTGCCATATTAAAATAATAATAATAATAATAATAATAATAATAATAATAATAATAAGGCGACGTGGAGACAATAATCTTAATAATGCAATGAATATAACTAAATGCGCACTCATATCACAACCATGGGGTTATGAGTTATAGTTTATTACCTGTGCAAATTGTTCCTAGGTTTGTGCTATTTTTCTTACTATGCTTGTATCCTCGCTGTTCCACTGCAAGTGTATAAATCCTATTGTAGTTTCATCATTCTCTTTAGTCACGAATTCCATTGATAATTGTGACAAGAAAACGTTCTGGAATACATGATTCGTCCCCATGGTTGTGATATGAGTGCGCATTTAGTTATATTCATTGCATTAATAATAATAATAACTTTATTAGGATGACCCAAAGGCTGACCGCCTATCGTGGGGTCCGTCGCATTGAAGGATGATGGTACAAGAGAGTACAGATTGGGAAGGGGGGGGGGGGGAGGACTACGATGAACAGGGTAACGGCATGCCAGCGAGTAGACATGAATACTGACAAGAATGTTTGCGCAGCTCTTTCTTGAATACATGGACAGAAGATTCCGAATAATCAGGCCATACCGGGACCGTTTGACGTCACTGAATTTCGGGACTAAACGGTTCCTCCACCTTCTCAGTTGACCTTCCCTAATATGTTGCTCCGTGCTGTAAGAAATGAAATCAAGCACGCTCTGTCTGTCATGATGGCTGAATCTTGCCCTTGCCTGCAGCCCTCAGG
This sequence comes from Sycon ciliatum, assembly GCF_964019385.1. NCBI lineage: Eukaryota > Metazoa > Porifera > Calcarea > Leucosolenida > Sycettidae > Sycon > Sycon ciliatum. The sequence continues at coordinate 49,550,223 of NC_088643.1, forward strand.
CCTACGGCTGCAGGCTCGGGCAAGATTCACTGAGCCATCATGACCCGAGGCTCCTGAGCGTGCTTGATACGCCTCTATCCCTCCACCACCCAGTCCATGACCTGCTTCTGTATGATGCGGGACTGGGACCAAGGGCGAGATCTCACCCGGCTGCCCAACTTGAAACGGCTGCGGACTCGGCAACTCTCTCGGCACGTATTCGGGTAAAGTCATCGTTGGTGGTGGTTTGGCCATACAGTGCATGGCACAAGCTGCCAGTCACTGCACTGATCTTGGTGCAACCGGTCGGAATGGCTCTCACTCAGAGTCAGCGGTGGCCTATCAGATCTCCCAGGAATTATCATTGCCATCGGCTATACGTAGCTGCTAAGTCCCTTTGAGTCGCACTGTATCCAACACCAAACGTGTGTTATGTGCTCACACGTGTCCGCACGCAATGATTCAGTCTCATGATCACATACTTGCCAACGGCTTTGCAAACCTGAGATCGGGACAACGACATATCTACATTGTAGGTATGAAAGTGTTTACAAATGTAGCTGTGAGGCATACGACAAAAAAACTGATGCACTTTGGGTTACCACCCTCGATACCGGGACGGTCCCAGCCAAATCGGTATGGTTGGCAGGTACTTCAGTATTTGATCATCAGTGTTTGAAATACTGTCACAGTCAGTGACTGTATTTCAAGCAATACAAAATTATTAGAAATCACAAATCAGGAACACTACGAGTGCAAAATACATTTTGAAAATGTTTTAGTATTAATGGAGAGCGCTCTCCAAGCTGCAGGAGATAGACCAACTTGGCTTGACACTGTTGACAGATGCGTTGACTCTGCTCCTGTCTAACACGGGTTCAGGGAAGATGCGAGCTGTGTGTATTATTATTGTTATTATTATTAAGCCTAAAATCAAATGTTCACCAGTTGTAGTCTTCGGGGTGCTGAGTCGAATGGTCTTGGTCCGAGGAAACTGAGGCGCTTCCTTCCTCCTTTATTCCCAATCGAACTCGCACACTTCCACCAAAACTGGGTGACTGCGCCCTACTCAGTAGATGGGGATTTGTATGCAAAATGTCACTAAAAAGTAAAAGCGCCATTTCCTTCTTATAAAAGCCCGGATGACTGCGATTGGCCCATATGTTGCAGTCTTTTGGACGCCGAGTCGACTGGTTTTGGTCCGAAAAGGCTGCGATGTAGCGTTCGGCCCTGATTCCCAATCGAACATGGCTGAACAAGCGGCCACGTGTTTGTGTGTACACCAGTCACCTGGTCACCGTGCCTGCAGGCTACAACTTACAGCATGTTTGGGCGAGTTTCTGTCACTCGAGTTGAACCTTTGAACCTTTGAGTTGAACCTTGGTGTGAAAGTTGTCGCCTGCTGGCGCGGTGACCAGGTGACTCAGGTGTACGCATGAACACGTGACCGCTTGTTCAGCCATGTTTGATTCAGGGAATAGGGGCCGAACACTGCATCGCAGCCTTTTCGGACCAAAACCAGTCGACTCAGCGTCCAAAAGACTACAACATATGGGCCAATCGCGGTCATACGGGCTTTTATAAGAACGAGATGGCGCTTTTAGTGACATTTTGCATACAAATCCCCATCTAGTAGGGCGCAGTCACCCAGTTTCGGTGGAAGTGCGCCAGTTCGATTGGGAATAAGGGAGGAAGGGAGCGCCTCAGCTTCCTCGGAGTTGATTGTTCCAACTAGGGACACACACTTCTTGCCGAACTTGATACTTGACAGACTTACGACTGCCATCCGGAGCACACAAGGAGCACGTCGCACCTTCCACTCGGCAAACCTGCAAGGAACCACTCCCTGCTCAATACACAGTGTTTCGGGGAATTCACCCCTTATCAGTTGAGCTTGAGTAGGCTGAGGTGTTTGTTGTAGGCTGAGGTATTTGTCACGCTGGAAACAAAGCGTCTCTGTAAGTTTGTATCCCTGGTGATGGTTTGGCCTGGAGTGTAGTATATAAGTGGTGCTTTTCAGGCACAATCTTCCTCGGCCTACTCAAGCTCAACTGATGAGGGGTGAATTCCCCGAAACACCGCGTATTGAGCAGGGAGTGGTGCTTCCTTGCAGGTTTGCCGAGTGGAAGGTGCGACATGCTCCTCGTGTGCTCCGGATGACAGTCGTGAGTCAGTCAAGTGTCACGTTCGGCAAGAAGCACGTGTTCCTAGTTGGAACAATCAACTTCATTATTTATTTTATTTATTTATTTCTGCACCTTGTAGCATGTCAAGACAGCCAATTGATTTGAGGAGAGGGTGAAACCAACCACGGAAGAAGGGCATAGTCATTGGATAGACTTTACCGCACACTTTACACGTACATGTACGTACAATGTAGGACATGTGCGACACCATCTGAGTGCATACATGTATGAAAGATGTAGTGCGCTAGCAGTGGGCGTGTTCTCTTGCTGGAATTGAGCGTGGCCTAGTGTAGTTCTAGTCAGCCATAGGCTCCTGACTCAGTGATTGCTTGTGCATGAAACTCCATCATGAGTAGAGTGATTACAGTATGGAGTGGGTGAATCATGCAATGCCATCAAGTGTAACTCCTCCACTCTTTTGCGCTCCCCTCTCTTTATTGCTTTTCCTGTTTGGCTCACTCTACCCAGAGAAGTTAAGGATCTGACCTCACTCCGCCCGTTTAAGATCCGTGCTGCCCCTTATTTACGACGACATAAATAGCTCATTATCCACATGTCCTTTGCGTCTCTGTGTTTTTCACTGTTTATATTTGACATTATCTTTCTTTACGGAGTTGTTGTGGCTGTTCATTTTGCTACTCTTTCTTTTTCCCTCCCCTAATTTTTTATTTATCGCAGTGGTTGGTAATCACCCACTCTCTTAACATTGGCCGGTGTTTCCACCGAGTCTTGAGATGTTGTAATAAAATAATATAACAAAATCATGGCCAAAAAGGAAGCAAAACCTAATAATTATTGTATTTTATCATCCTTCCAGACAAGCAAGTTATGGTCTCATTTATACGTCACGGGATTCCAGGAACTACATTTTATAGCCATTATGGCTTCATGACATAGAGCAATAATACAGAGTTTGTCTAACGTTGCATTGTAGCTTTACTCCTTTACTTAGACAAACTGATTGTTGAAACATGAACACAGCATGCAATGAGTCCAAGCAACATTACAGTAAACTACTAAAGCACCCCCCCCCCCCTCCCAGGACCCTCCATATCGAACCTGTGTCTTGATTATGTGGGACGTACATCATGTACATAGACCGCTGTGGGGTGTTAGGAGTGGAAAACACTGAATGGCAAATTACCTTGTGGGAGCTCCAGCCTGCTACAGAGAGGCGTGGTAATCCCTTGGAGGTGAGCTAAGTGCTGTCAGCACCTCCCTCCTGTAACACATCCCAGACCTCATACTGTGTCTTCAGTGCCAGTCCTAGCCACGGGCAACGCTGGGGGAACCTCTCCATGACACGCATCACCTCATGCAGCTTGCAATAGTTATTTCATTACCACATTATGGCTAATTGCGGCAATCTGGACCCTTCTGGACACAGCTGTGAATGGAGGTGGGGCGTCCAACAGTCGCGGTATGGCAACACCTGGCTGAATCTCGTGGAGCAGGTAACACCGCAGGGACATACCCCTAACTCCGACTCGTGACGATAGAGAGTCACGCAATAGTAAATCGCAATCAATTTACTTCTACAGTCCGTGACTACACGTATGAAACTAGGTTCCAACTATTAAGCACGCAGGCACTCCGGCATCGCAAGCGGTCGTCGCTGCGACACGAGTGGTACGAGGATGGCTGATACTTCGGATGAGTTCGTTCGCCTATCCGTCCGTCAAACCGAGAACGTGGCGTTGCTGCCGGATACGATTGTTCATTGCGGGTCGCGAGGAAATCGTCTCCGATGAAACATCAGTCCTTCTTCCGTTGTTGGCAGTTTCCAGGCATCGATGATAGTGTATGACCACTGCACTCCATAGCGACCGTGCGTGACGTGCTGGAGATCTCGAGAGACTTCACTGAGGGAGTTGTCGGACATTAATTTCGTCTTCTCGCAGAAGCGCCTCCGATCTTCTGAAGACGATTGGAGTAACAGCCCTTTCTGAGTGATGAAATAATTGAAAATGGCCTGGGTGGAAAAACATGAAATAGCTCGGGCAGTTGCCCTGTTGACATGTCTACTGTCAGGTGAGTGATTTCCGGAAACTTGCTTCTGGTGTGTAGATGTCTACACCTGGCCTGGACGAACTCTGTTTTTAGGTACTAGTATAGTACCAGTGCCGGCAACATCTTTGCGAACACGGCCTTCTTACTCCTACTGTCAGTACTGATCCTACTCCTCTTCTTTACCGGTAGTCTTATCTATGACACGAAAGCAAGAGTAAAATCTGCTCTTGATGACCCTGACAGTTCTAGTCATAATATCAGCTGACATTGTTCGCAGTATGATCACAGTGCTAGCTAGTGACCGCTTCGTGTGCGACGACGAGGCGTTCATGCCCTGCAACATTGTAACACAGTTTTGCCAGACTGTTTGTGTTACGACGAGCTGTTCCGCATTATGGTTTTATACATTGATGATTACTGAATACCAAGTAAACTTTCCATTTTGTCGCTCTTGTTCTTCCGCGATGATGGACTTGCAGGTGTGTTGGAAAAGGTCCACGCCGGGTCGTCCTGCTTCTGCACCGACACTGCGTCAACTAAACTCCAGGGTGCCAAGCTCCTCGAGCAGGACAGAAGCAGCGGGAATGCGTCGTCAGTGACGGATTTGTGCACCACGGACGAGCATTATGCTTGCGAGACAAGGTGTGCGCTGGCCGGATATCCTCTGCACGCCTTCGACCACCGCGGCCACTGCTTCTGCGCTTGGAACCTTGTGCGAGCCGAGAAGAATGCATCGGAGGGAAACGTCATTGCCTCTTTGGCTGTCTGTCGTCCGTGCAGCCAAGCCACTCGACCGCGGCACACAAGTTGTCATTGCGGCGCAAGTGTCGACTCTCTGTGGGTGTGCTTGGCAAGTTATGCATCGCTTTCTGTTGGTAAGTGGCTGCATCAGTGCTCAGGACGACAGGAGTAAGAGCTAGAGAGCTACAGTATTTTTTTACACGTAGAGTCTACTAGTGGCCAGTAGTTTAAAACAGGAATCATGTACCAATGTGTACTGGCAATGGCGGTACGCCTGTACAGCAGTGCATGGCATAAATATGAGCAGTATCCGTTGATTCTGAATTTCCCAATGTTCTCCTATAAGGCTATTTCGTCAGAGGGATACTAATATGCGTGCAGTAAAGTTTGGATCAAAGAACACAGTGACGCGAAGAACAATCATATCCGAAGCCAAATCAACACAGTCATGGTAGTGTGATCATGGCTCTCCAACCCGTGAAGTCATCAACATGTACACGACTGCAGTGTGATCATGGCTCTCCAAGCACTTGATCCTAGATAGATATCACATGACTGTTCCTTGCGCCGTACGCATAATGGAATTGCCAATGCTTGTGTATATGTCGGGGGGGGGGGGGGTACGCAACAGCAGACAGCTATTTGGAAGTAAACTAAACAGCTATTTCTTCTATACATTGGATATGCACTCTTACCGTTTCTATTTCCTGGCATTGTGCTTTTGTTGTGCTGGATTCTGCAGTGTCCCCAGCGGTTGCCTACCTGGGTTGCTACACGTATGACAAGCGTCACATCGGTAATCAGACTATACCGACAGCCCTCCTCGGAAGCGAAGTGGAGACGTTCACCTATTACGATGCACCGACACCGCTCCAGTCCACGGCGGTGTGTGCCGGATACTGCCGTGCACAGAACCCCAAATACACGTACGCCGCCATCGGCAACTATTGGCACTGCGTGTGCGGTACTGCCATCAACGAGCTGTTCAGAAGAAAGCTGGATAGTAAATGTGTTCCTTGCGATGGCGATCGGCAACTCAAGTGCGGCAGATCGAATTCCATGGCAGTCTACATGATTCTAACAGGTCAGACTCTCTACAGTTTCCTGCAATTTTACGTTTCATCAGATATTATTTTAGGTGTCTCGTACAGAGCAGTTTTGACAACTATTATTTTATTTTATCACTGCTAAACTAAAAGAGACTCTGCGGGGAGGTCCTGTATCTGCATCATGATTTTGAATCAATGGATGAAATAAAATTGCTGCTGATTGTAGGGAATGAAACTAAGCGCCAGGATTTTTGCAATCCACATCCCGAAGTCTCCACTAGCCTTTCATTGCATGCTCTGCAGGTGGATACAGGTGGAAGAAACTAAGCAGTACTAGTATCCTTAAACAACGTGTAGGTGATTTAAGCAGCAGTAGGTAGACTAAATAGTGGTGGTGACCTCCGCGATGATTCAAGTTAGTCAGTGAAGTGTCAGTCAGTGAGTCAGTGAGTCAGTCAAGTGTCAAGTCAGATCGGCGGGAAAAGCGCGAGCTCCAATGTGGGGAGCAACCCGGCAACTTTCTTCTAGTAGGTTGACAACACGGACAAACATAAAGACGTTAGTGATGATTCTCACACACATTCGAATTCAATCACAGTGGCAGGAAGAAAACAAGAAAGCCAAACCTATGCAAGCAGAAACAGTACATGTGCACAGTCAGGCTGTTAGGTAACTGTTTAGGACATCCATGCATGATTAGTTTGGTTCATTGTCGCCTTTTGTTATAGCAATGCGTATCACACTGATCACATCTCTACACTTTAATGCATAATTGTTGGACTTGTTATGTTTCTATGTGCATCAGAATCATCACTTCACACCTTATTCTGTGTTTGTTGTCTCTAATCTCAGTGACCTTCTGGTGCTTATTTCACCTAGTCATTGCTTAAAAAGATTATTGTACTGGTTACCGTATGGCGCACTCGATTATAAGTCGCACTCCCACTTCCAGGTTTGAGCCATATTGTTTTAATACGCTGACATTAGTAGGAAGTCACACTCGATTGTAAGTCGCACCCCCCTTCTTCGGCCTTGAAGTTCAGTGTAAAAAGGTGCGACTTATATTCGGGGAAATACGGTAGTTTCTTGTGCAGCCTGTATCCATCTTTTAAACTAAAGAGAAGGCAATGAAAATATTAGTAGAAATCTTGGGTTGTTCCTTGTGGCTTTTTTTCTTTCTAATTCTTAGCCTCATTGCCTTTTCGTGAATTTCGCCTCGATGAAAGTTGCTCTAAAATTGTGGCCATGCGTGAGTGTCCCTTGTCCAAGCCCTGGTGGTGGCAGCCAATTTTTTCTTCAGCATTTGTTCCCAATTTCAAACCCCTGAAACTTATGAAAACTTTGCAAATTTACAATGATGAGTGTGCGTGCATTTGTCTGTGTGTATATGTGCATATGTGTTGATAAATATGGTGGTAAAGACACACCTGGCAATATGGCGGTAAACACACGCCTGCCCACACACGCTCTCTACAGTGCATTTCAAAACTATAGACGCGTAGTGTTTTGCAAAATTCGATGGGATTTATTTAAATATTTTTAGTTTTTTCTCCAGATTCCGTCTCTGCATCGCTTCACAATTCTGGCTATATACTTTGTTTTCGCTACAATTGAAGTTTATTTTTAGGCCAGGTTTTCCGGTTTTACATGTAATTTCTGTTTTGAAGGGTTTGACCAGTTTGTTTTAAGGGTTTGACCAGTTTGTTTAGGATTTTTGCTCCTGCTGAGACAGTGCTGCCAGACCATCGCGGGTGCATTTTTGTACGGGTCCTGGTAGCCTCGTGGTTTCGATCCGTGATTTCCAGTACAAGTGTGGGGCATTCGAATCCCATCACGCCTCCTGCCTTTTTTTCTCTTCTTTTCTGCATGTTTTGGATCTTGTTGGGTGAAATACAGTAGAGATGATAATTATATTTTCTCTTTTTGATTTGATTTGAGCCTCCCTGTTCCCTTCGCCTGACACAACGAGTGACAGTGGTTTCACTCACGCCAGTTGCAAGGTGAGTTCGACGACGAGGATTTCGGATACTCAAGCGTCAATCAAAATCCAGCTCTTGTTCGAAGAAACAATGAACACGACTAATCATATCTTTCTCGGCATCACTGAGATTCTTACGGGCCTTGGAAGCCATTACAGTCAGGCACTCAGAAAATGCAAACAAGAAGAAGATTCATTTGAGACTTTCATTTCTTTTGAGACTTTCCCCACACCTTTTCATTTGCGACTTTGCGTGTTTTGCATCTTTTGTATTTCCCGCGGCGACGAAGAAAAACCTGAAAAACACATCTGAAAACCAGAAAACACTCATGCAAAACTCACGGCTGTCGTGCGCTACAGTACGTACGGCTCGTACGTATGAGTTCACGCGTCTATAGTTTTGAAATGGACTGTAAGCTGCAAAGTTCTAGCACAGAGCTCTCCTTCTCACCATATGTGTGTTTGTATAAAGTGCAAGTTGCTACTAGTATGTCTAACATAGCTTGTTCGCTATCATCGCTTCAGCGAGGGGCAGAAGTATGAGTACGAGTGTGTGTTTCTGTGCCTGCATGCGTGTGTGCATGTGTTTGTGTTTGTACTTGCGCATGTGTGTGTGTGCATGTGTGTGTGTGTGTGTGTGTGTGTGTTTGTGTGTGTGTGTGTGTGTGTGTGTGTGTGTGTGTTTGTGTGTGTGTGTGTGTGTGTGTGTGTGTGTGTGTGTGTGTGTGTGTGTGTGTGTGTGTGTGTGCATGTACGCGTTTGCACTTGTGCGCTCCGTCCACGAACAGCCAGAATCACTGCAGAGCTGAACGGTGTGGCCCTGCCGGAGCACAGCACCCTGCGACCTGGGCAGATGGTGACGATGTCATGCCGTGTGGCCGAGACTCTGCATAGCCAGGGCATTGCAATGGCATTCAGCTGGAACTGTAGTGATGGTGACAGCATGAACACTACCACGAACACATCGGGCAGTCTGAATGTCACTCTGGATGATGAGTGGCAGCAGCTAATCTGCACATGTTTTGTGGATATCAGCCAACCCTACAGCGGGCCCAGCTCATTTGCCATCACACAGTTCTCACTGTATGTGGAAGAAGGTAGGAGCGCCACAGCTGACCAAGTTGTATGTGTGTTATCTGTGCTTGTGCGAATTGTTCTATACCTGAATGGTGGGTGACAGTATGGTCGAGTCCTCAGGGGATGATGCCTGCAATGTACGTTGGTCCTGTCAGGGTTGTAGCAACCAGTATGGTTGGTCCCGATGCAGACTTTGACTGAACCACTATTTCCGTCAACAAACCACATCTTGATTGTGAAGGGGGACTCAAAAATAGTGGAACAAGTTGTGAATTGCTTGTCTATGGGCCATATTGCCAAGTAACGTTGTCCAGAGTGGTCTCAAGTGTGTGCTACATGTATGTGTCGGATGGACTAACTGATCTAAGGACTTATCGACCCATTGCTAGTCAACAATGAACTTGCCGTAAGCAGATGTATATTAGGCACAACAACGTTTCAAGTGTATCCTTTGCCTTCTTCAGCCAACACAACACAGCTGTCGTCAACGGTTGGTGACGTGGTGACAGCATTCTGTGACGTCACACCCTGCCTAGGTGGTTCACCTGTCTGGCAACCAGAAATGTTGCAGTATCAGCTGCAGTCATCGGCGATGGCCGGAATCCTCCTGGAATCGTCTGGACTGACGAATATGACGTTTGTGGCTTCAAAGTCAATGAACAATACTGCTTTCCAGTGTATCTGTGATGTGGACGACATTGTTCTCGGGAAATTCTCTTTGTCGGTGAAAGGTTTGTATTACTTTGAAGTTCATGTATATCATTTGTGGAAGTCATACAATGCTGTGTTGATTGCCTAGCCGGCCTACAGCAACATGTCTATGTACAACAGCATTAATTTTGGTTATGCAATCAGTTCAAGGTAGAGTAAAACCTGCGACCTGGTTTTAGCGACCATGCTGCATACAGTGACCGAACCTAGCCAACAGTGCTATCCTGGCTGACATGCTTGACTGCAACAGGGTTGGACCGTGCTCAGATTCAGAAGCAAGTGCATGCAGTCAACAGAAGTGACAAGTCATTAGTGCCAGTGCAGGGTGCACTACGTGCACTTGAGTGAGACGTGAAACTCATGGGCGCCTTGCCTGCACACAAGTGTTCCATGCTTCACACACCCGTGTCAATATGAGTACAATCATGAAAGTGCATGTTCATGGACATAACTGTATGTACACGATCCGATCTACTGCGAATGTATAGGACCTGGTTCTAAAGACCACATGGCTTTAACGACTGTTTTTGCTTGCACCACGGGGGTGGTCACTTTAAAATCAGGTTTTACTGTTTAAGAATGTGACAGAACAGGGACTCCGGTTTTGTTGTGCAGAATATTGATGGTTTCATGTGTGCTTTGTGCTTCCACAGAGTTCCCTGGCAGTCTGTACATTGACACGCCGGAGCTGCCTCACATTGTACCTTCAGGTAGTACAGTCGCACTGCTATGCAAGGCTAATTCGTCATTGGCATCAGGACTCACCATTGCGTGGCACTGGTATTCGCCAGCTAACAGCGATTCTCCGTCAGCGAAACAAGTCAAACATGCCGTGCATGATCCCATGCTGCGTTTGATCAACGTCAGCGAGCGGGACACCGGTCTGTACACCTGCCGAGCCAAGAGCAATGGTGTGGTTGTCCTGCGTACGCATGTGCCCTTACAAGTGGAAGGTATCGGAGCACTTTATCTCATGCTAAGCACTGCCTGATACTACTACAGTACATGCTTGCAAGACTCTGCTTGTTTGTGAAAGGACATCTTTTAAAAGCTAATACTATCATACCCTGAACCTCCACTGGTGGGCAGCCACCCAGTTGAGAAGGTTCTCGTCTGCATGTTTGCTAAGAGTAGAAGTAGCAGAACTAGTGACGGTGTCCCCAGTATTTCTCCACATGATACCGCAATGCCTCTTTACTGGTCTGTTTTAGCTGTTCAATCTAGTCATGGATGTGGCAGCATCTCAGGGGACTTTGGGCAGTTCAATAGCGGCACAATCATTTGCCGGTGAAGGTGATGGTACTTGTGGTCTTAGAGTGCATAGGTCACGAGTTAAAGATATGTGCTTGATGCTATGGTACTTGTGGTCTCTGAGTGCCGATAGGTCACGAGTTAAAGAGATCAGTGCTTGATGCTAACACGGTCAGTGTAGTTTGTGTAGTAATCCATCACTTCTACTGCCGGGTTGTGTGAACGTCTTGTCTTATTCTTTCTTCAGGCAAAGTAACCACCCGTGGCCACTCAACATCTGACGCTGCACTTCCAACGTTCCCCGTTGAAACCCAACGGGACGGGGAAAAGGAATCATACTTTGAAGGAAACAACCTCGTCTACATGTTGGTTATTGCTGGGTTGGTTTTCGTTATGTGCTCTATCGTGATGCTTGTCATTACAACTCGACTCCGCCGGGCTCGGGGTAAGGTCATAGTATTTTTGAACACTTCTAGTGCAAAGCCCCAGTCGAACTACAGACTATAAAATATCAGTCTTTCTTGGAACTAGACTAGAGTGCTTAAGACGAATGCCTTTAGAATAGAACTCAGATGGTGAGCCAAGGAAAAAAATTGTAACATGGAAATTGCCTTCCCCTCTTTGGAATTAGCACTAATATCCATGAACCTTCCAAGTTGGAAGGCCGTTGGTTAGCGCTATCGAGCAGTGCTCAAGCTGACTTTCATGCCGTGGAATGTCTCAGTACTCCTTGTCAGTTTTGTGCTAGATTGTGCACGTCTGACTGTTCAAAATCTGGTTTAGTTGGTGGACTCGATCGCATAACTGTTACTTGTGCCCACAATTTCCATGTCTTTAGAATAGAAATGAATAATATTGGTGCACAGCCATCACCACACAACGTCGAAGTCTCAAAAGGTTTAGCCAGAACATGGCAAGAAAATTGATTTTGGTGAAACCATTTGCGTCTTCGATGTTCTCCACGTCTCCTCTTGACGAATGTCTTTCTGAAAGTTTAGCGAAAAACCCACCACGTATTTTCCAGGCCCGCAGATGCTTGGCAGCTGTGGATCTATGTCTGCTTTGAATTGTGCACGATGCCATGCTATTTTGTGTTGTAAGGATGTAAACAAATAGGCAGAGAGAGAGAGAGAGTGTGTGTATGTGTGTGTGTCTGTGGGGGTGGGGGTGGACAAAGAGGAGGGAGGAGGAGGATGGAGGGAAAGTAGGAGAAGAAACATGCAATGTTATATATGCTTTCCGGCAATCCACTCACACATAATATCAAACCCCACATCAGCTGTCATTCTAAGTCTTGTCCTGTTTTGCTGTCATCAATCAACTGTCAATATCAATTTTAGCTGCTCGGCTGCGCAGAGCTGAAGAGGAGACTGATGACGATGACTCGGTGAGTGTTGATGAAGTTGGCATACACCATAACAATGAGACTACAAATGAAGCTGAACGACAGTTGCAAGACAATGCGCCCACCTCCGAACAGTCACCATCGGCTCACTTTGGTTCCCTTTCCCAACGAAACATGGAAAACGCAAGCAACGCTCCAAACCAAGCTAGGAGAAGTGTGGTAAGGGAGTGGATCGTTTTCGTGGATTGCGGATTGGAATTCTTGAAAACTAATATGTCTGTGCTTGTGTTATCCCCGATTTTACTAAGTTTGTGATGCATCCGGAGCCATGATTTCACATGCTTCTTTGTAGGTACTGGCAAAGGTAAATGGAGTCCCACGAACTATTACCACCTGGGTCAACGGTCGATATGGTTAGGCCATTTTCGTTGCGATGGGAGGTGTAAAATCTGCGCTTCAAGTGATCCAGTAACTTACACGTAGTCTGTAGAACTATCTTTATTCTCTATGGCAAGCATTTTAGAAGCAACTGCACCAGATCGATTCGAAACTGTTGATGGGCTCCATTGGTCCTCATTGATTCTTTCGTATACATGTACAGTCAACTTCGCCAATAACGGCATTCGGCGGGGCATCAGAAAAATGTCCTTATTCGCGAAGTGTCCTTATAACCGAAGTCCCATTTGAATGTATGTGAACCCATATTTTGTATAGTATGACATGCATATCAAAATCAAGCTCTTTTCTTGCTCTATGTCAATGTGTACTTTATTTTCATATTGCAGTTGAAAGGAACTAAAAATTCAATATGCAAGGGAAATCAATTGAAAAATATGGCTTTTTGAGCCATCTACAGGGCCAGAGATACATGTACATGTACATGTATGTACATGTACATGTACATGTACATGTATGTACATGTACATGTACATGTATGATGATTACTATTGATTACTGTACAATCATGTACAACTACATGTACATTGTATACATATAGGTGTGCTGGTAAACCCAACAATTTTGAAGCCAACATAAAAAAGGAAGAAAAAGCCCCCCCCCCCCCTTGGCTGCATTTTCTTGCATGTGTGCAATAAATAATATCCATCACCAGTGCACCATAGGTTCTGGTACTTCTGCACGACAGGTACATGTACTTGACTGACAGGTACTTGAAATAGCTGTCAAAAGCCCAGAAAGTCGTTATTCAAGCAGTGAATATGACCACGGGGCACTAAAAGCATGTCGCTATACGCGAATTGTCGTTATTCAGATAGTCGTTATATCCGAAGTTAAATGTATACAGTTAGATGGGACTTTGCTCTGGGCATGGAAATTCGGTCGTTTTTCGCGAATTGTCGTTATATCCGCAGTCGTTATTAGCGAAGTTGACTGTACAGTAAAACCTGTAACTAACGACCACCGTGACTAGCGACCGGCCTGGTACTACCGACCACTTTGTCAGGCACGGACGGTCTCACATTCAAAATGCACTGTGACTAGCGACTACTTGCTGAACGCGACCAGCGACCGCCTTTTCTTGTCCCAATGTCGAATTTTGACCCGTAACTAGCGACCGCGATGTAGCAAATCAAACATTGCTTGAAGCTCCTTCTCGAAATTTTGATGATTTTCCATGGTCGTTTCGATACTACAGCTGGACAAATGAGCGCAGTCTCATTTTTACTGTGGAATCAGTGTGGACTGCACTACACCTGTCATAATTTCAAGTGCTTTCAAGAACAAACATGATAGGAAACGTCTTGGAGAGCGCATCCAAAGCGCTCTTTGATCGATGTAATTGTTACTACTCGAAGGAGAAACTAAGACTGAGCGGCTCTCTGTCGAAGTGCAATCACACAGCTCAGTCACCAGGTCACACTGACAGTCTGTGCTGGCTAGCTCGCATGCTACGGCACTCACCTGTACGGAACACAGGCCAGGATACGATGGCGGATAATAGTCTACAGTGAAGGTGCGAAAACTCGCAACATCGCCGCATCACGTACTGGTACACACCAGTACAGTTTTCGCTACATCCAAGTCGCGGAGCGACTGAGTTTCCACTGTAGATCTACACACTGATACCAGTTGCCAGTGCAGTCGCACACAGCTACAGATGAGGATGGAGTCGATAGTGACTAGTCCACTGCCTGGCCAGGCCAGCGCTGCTCTGGAAACCCAGTGAGTCGACATACGTGTCAAAAGGTCGTCTCGCTTCCGGTGTATAAAAAACTTGATTTTCTCTCTCTCCAAGTGTTGTATGATCTGAAAGAAGAATGTCAGTGCGCAAGTGGTGGGGGATTGTATTATCTGCATTTTGACATACATATCATATAATGGGATCCATTATATGGTCACGCGGTGCAAACCTCTAACTAAAGACCACCTGCCACTAACGACCACTTTTCCGGGCACCAAGGGGTGGTCGTTAGTTACAGGTTTTACTGTATATAAGAGCTGTGGAAATTCAAAAGTCTAAGGTATGCTTACGGTGCACTGGTCGTTTTACGGGTTAAACACTTTCACACTGTGATATGACCAAAAGTATGTTCATTATGCTGTCGTGTTTGTATGAAGTGAGTATTGGTGGAATGTATATAACTATTGTCCTGTGATTCTGTGATTCTGTGATTCTGTGATTCTGTGATTCTGTGAACCATTGTCAATACACACTTACAGGGTACTGGACAGTACGACAGCATTTCCAAGGATTCCTCTTTCTGCATTTCACCAATGCCAAGCAGCATACAGGTACGTGATGGGTTGAGAACTCAGGTGATTTCAAATGCTGTTCGAATATTATATGTATAATAACCGCCTTAGATGTGCATTGTGTATGGCCTAGAGTGCATAAAACAAGAGTATGCAACTATGGTTATGGGTCAGTGCGCGGTGCGCTGCCTTCATTACGTAACTTGCCTCCATCACGCTCTGAAAGCATGCACTCAAACCCACAATTTCTCGTACGAGCCCATCCGCTTTCGCTCAATTCGTTCCAGTACCTAAGCAATCCCTAAATTTTGGCGCGGGAACTTCAGTACTGTACGAAAGTGCATTTGAAACCAGAGGGAAAGTGCGATGTTAGATTTTCCGCATTGCGCGGGCTGCAGCTGAATGATGTAATGAAGGCAGCGCGCCGCGCATCTGGCCCATGAAAAAGAGACCACAGTTGCATACTCTTGTTTATGGACTCTTGGTATGACCAGTAAGAAGTACTTGAGTTGTCGAAACACACGTTCACTAGACTGGATCAGTGTGGTTTGTTTAGCCAGTCAAACCGAGCTCTGCTGATGAAATCCAACAAGGTTGAAGCAGCTAGCGTTAACCGTCCTGAGATCGAGTGTACAATGGGGTGCTTGGACGTTGATTACTCCAATGCAGCTGGTATCAGTACTTGTGTGAAACATTTCTACATGTGAGACTGCATGGGGAAAGTAGTACCATGTTGTGGTCTTGAGGTAAGCAGATTTTCTGTTTGCTCTTCGTGCTGAATCAGTTTCAGATTGGTCGACTGGAAGACCGCTCGTCACTGCCGCACACATACAGCTCCGTACCGGTGGACAGCGACAGCGGCAGTAAAGTACGCCGCACAATCTACCTTTAGCATACATGTACTGCAATAGTGCCGCTTGTTATCTGGATATTTGCCTTGCATGGTTCCGGGGTTCTTAGCTGACAATTCTGTGAAGCATTTCGAAAGCGCCTAATCTGCACATATGCATATGCTCTTTTCTCTCACTATGTGTTCCTCTTTGGTGCGGCTAATTGCACAGCTCTAGTATTGTATGGCACATATTCTTCCCTCGAAATTGCTCTTTTGTTTGTATTCTTCTGAACATGCTGTGTTGTGAGGTGAAGCCATCGGTGGTGACATCAGTGGTGACTTAAATCGCACTGCTCCTTTCTGATTTCGTATTTCGTATTTGTTTGCTTTTGGAAGATAATTCTGAACAATTTAAAATTCCAGTGCATTACCAATATCCATGTACTCTGGTATCTATAACCCTACAATCGTCTCAGTCTGTTTGAGGATCCTGTGACTTAGCAGTGACCTTTCCTGGCCTCTGTTCCAGAACCGTGTGATTGGCCGGAGTTCGAGGTTGACATCTCAGTCCTCGTCAACAACTAGCAGCATAAATCACGAATACGATCATCTACGCTACACGAACCTTGTAAGCTTGGTGTTGCAAGTCCTGCCTCTGCCGGTATACATGCTTTTCTCAACACATGTATGTTACTGTGTTTTAAGAATAATTTGAGTCAGCCATGTATCCTACCTGATGTTGCTTGCGTTCATTGTCTGTCGGGGAATTCCAGGATAGAAAAACATGCCTCAGAATGGCCCAGTTA
>NC_088643.1:49569399-49601899 GCF_964019385.1 Sycon ciliatum
CCCCCTCCCACCCTGTGACGTAAAACGTTCTCAGCCCGGTCCACTCAGATGAAATTTTCAAATAATTGAAGCAAGAATGAAAAGTCCTTGGCCATTGTTGAAGTGCTTGTTGTTCTGTGCCATGCCCGATTTATTGTCACGACTCGCTGCTGCGTCTCTGGATGCAACAATGTCACGAAGAAAGAGGCGCCTGCGGGCTGTCGTAGCATGGCTTTCCTCTGGCTGACGCGAACCTGACGACAGCTTGGCTATGGAGAGTATGTTGGAAGGATTTTTCTCCGACGAAAAATAATCGTGTCTGCACTGAGCATTTCACTGAGATGTGCTATGAAAGAGATTTCCAACAAGAGTTTGCACAAAGCATTGGTGGCTATAAGCAGAAGCAGCAGCGACGCTTGAAGCCAGGGTCTCTGCCATCCTGAAACTTGGCGGTGCATGTCATACTAATAGTTAGTAGCTCCTCTACCTCTGCTGCCAGCAAAAGCAGACCATCTTTGATTTACTTCCAGGAACGTGAGCACGATGAGGTAAGTGAACGGCATGATTTTGTGCCGTCCAGAACGTAGCTCTAAACGACTACAGTCCTACTCAAAGTCCTCTACTCAAAATCCTAGTCAGTGAAGTCGAGAATTGATGTAATGTACATGGAACGTTATCATGTGTGTTATTTCGGTTCTCTTTATCTGTAAGTTTCCATTGCGTTACTTTCCGGTTGCAGCTACACTGCCACAAATACAAGGTACAGTATGATTTGTAGTCTGGAAAATTTCCATGCTGTCATACTGAAGTGGGCACCAAAACGTGTCCACTTTTCGTACAATGGCATGAGAGCACGGGTACAGTCGGCATGTCTGTCCCACAATGCCAATATAGGGAGAGCGCACGCCAAAACCAAGGAGGGTGTGCTCAGGTACAGGCTGGAATACAACAAGAGCACAAAGTGGCCAAGAAGCTGCACGACAATGTCCTGCAACTTCTTGAAGGACCTGTTGAACGATGTGCATACAACCATTCTCGGCATTCGCAACGGCACACGGCACCGGCACAACCCCATGCTCCCGAACACAGTACAGTCTTGTGCCATTGTATCTGTCAACTTTACCAGATTGTTCGTGCAGCTGCATTGGTGCAAAGCATGCGCCCACCCGAAAACACAAATATTGCCCGAGTCAAGAATAGTTATAAATCGTGTCTGTCAACTGTTTTCTACATTCTGCATGCACATGTACCAATGATTATGTGAATGTCAACCAGGCCAAGAAGCATTATCATCATCATCATCATGTCCAACTGCTTCCTCAAAGCCCCAGTGCGCATCTGCATTGGCTTCTGGTACAGCTGCTTTATCTTCGATACCACGCAAGACGGTATCACACGCCGCTGCTTGCGTCCAAAGTATCCATGGGTGAACCATGTGTATTGTCTATACGCCACATGTCTCCAAATCCTGCACAAAACAGTTGGAGAGATGTAGATACACATACCACGAGTGTCTTCATGATTGTGTAAAAGTAAATAGTTTCAGTGTAAATAGTTTCGGATTCGAGTTAATAATTCTATGGGCTACTATACTAAAGACACTTTGGCCTTTTTTCAAATTTACATCACTTTTACACACAGTTGAAACACTTACAGTGCTAGGAATAGTATGAATGAAAGACATCGTTGTACCAGTATAATTATATTGGCATGGGTGCAATAGAACTTCATGATTGTGTGATGGAAGTTGGTGAATTTGAATACTGTACACAAAATCATTGCACAACACTTCCCATCTACTTTGTACCGGTACATGAAACATGGAAAGAAAGGAAATAATGAAACCGATTCAGTGAATCCTCACCTGTTTGACCACGGTCCACACCTTGCCCGAAAGTCTTCGAAGGAAAGCAATGCCACCTCGAGCACTGATTTTTGCAGGCAAACAACAGCAAACTCTGAGTGCTGCGTGACGCACTGCAGCCCTTCCTGCTCGCCGCGTTTATTGAAAGCTGCAGGAACCTCCCAGCAACAAGTCGACTCGACCTCGCTCCACATCATGCTGCATTGTCCGCAACGGCATCAAGCAGTGCTTCTCACGCGAGCACTTGCAACCAAAGCGTTCTCTTCACGTTCATCTGTTTTGTAGTCTCAGAAATATTACTTGAAGACAGTTTCGCAGACGCTGATGCGCGCTTCGGCTCGAACCTAAAAGGCCTCGGTGTTGTTGAATCCGAAGTGGCGTCCACCTCCACACCTCCCGTGGTCTCCTCTTCCTCCAACATGATGATCGAATGAATACTAGTACAAGGGTTATTGATTGAAGAAAAAACAGTGAATACCTTTTTCAAAATTTCTGCAGGTCTACCATTTGAATAAAAAAAATTGGAGGTCACTGAGAACGTTTTACGTCACAGGGTGGGCGGGGGCCCCCTCGTGCCAAATATGGAAAATTGCAATTGGTAATTTAGGTATGTTATCCTTGTCGTAGAAGCTTCCGGTTTTCGCCATTCTACCACTTACGACATACTCTAATGGATTCCGCAATAAAAAATGGGGGTGAATTTGGACCGGAGTTCCCCTTTAATTGGTCTCTTTGCTCAACTGGTCAAGGTTTAGTGTCCTACCAGTACCGAAAGGGGCTGATCAATTTCCTTCCCCGAATTGCATGTGATTGATATTTAAGCCAGTGAACATCCCTACTGCATTTGGTGTAGTTCCCAAAACAAGCTGTGGAGATCTAATGTTTTCTCATGTGTAAAACGTTGGAATCACAGGCGCAACTAAAAAAATGGGACTTTTTATGGGGCATGGTTAGGACCTCCCTGAAACCCTCTAGACATCTTCTTATCAATTTGTGCAAATCCAAAACCATTTTCCAATTGATTCTTGGGATACAACCAAACTCCTCGAATTGCACGAGAACATTGTCAACCCAGCAAGAGAGAACAAAAGATCTGCATCCTAACCCCCCCCCCCCCCATCTTCCCAAAGAATTGCTGATAACAGTAGTACTAGTAGTGCTATTCCGTTCTGTTCTGCTCTGTTCTTTCCCCCGTCATCTAGACTATGCTTGTACTGGAGCTCTTGGACCCGAGGAATCTCCGCGAATACCTGCAGGGACTAGCCAGCAAGTATGTTGTCGTGCGTCCACCTTACCCTGCTTTGCTGTGCATTTCAAATCAATAGTTTGATGACGGACAATGTCAGGTGAAGATCACCGCAATGGCTATGCATTAATTTTCCACACATGTGAAGTGTTCACAAGTTCAGCATGTTGGCAAGGTTCAATTTATCGAGTCCGTTGATCATCTGTGTGTACATCGGCCGTCTATAATGATTTGTGATTCAGTCTCGCCATATGCTGAGAAGAGAAAATGGATTGGCGACGAACTCGGCCATTACATCAACACCAGTCACTCCACCACTTCCCTGTGGAATGGGTCGGCCGGTAGTGCAATGTGGAGTGGTGGAGCGACTAGTAATATCTTACTGTATGCTATTCCACCCTTGATGTGTGTTTGTGTGTGTGTGTGTGTGTGTGTGTGTGTGTGTGTGTGTGTGTATGTATGTGTGTGTGTTTGTGTGCGTGTGTGTGTGTTTGTGTTGCAGGTCAGTTACTCGAGACCTTGGCCAGCAGTTTCTTAGGTTTAGTGGCGAAATTGCCGAGGGCATGGCGTATCTAGCGGCCAAGTCATTTGTGCACCGGGTAAGATGCTAGTGGCACACTCCATGTATGAATTGATACTGCATGACGTGCGCAATGATCAGTGCATTCAGGCTGTCCAAACCCTGCCACCACGGCGAAGTGGGACGCCCCGCCCATACACAATGTATACAAAGATAATTGTATCCCTTATAGCTTGAAGGTGCACAGTCAGGGTCACTTGCAGTTGCTCAAAAGCGTGCTCAATGCACCAGAGTGCAGAACGGTATACACGAATACAGGAGACAGGAGGCTGATTTGTTGTAAGTTTGAAAGTTTTCATGCACTGAGCGATAATCAGATATCAGTGACTATTTGCCCGTGTGACTGAATCCTTGGGCTGGATGGTATGTTGCACCTTGGTCTCAGTCTATTTGGGCTGTTGACTGGTCTACTAAACCACAGCCATGAACCCATCTATTTATGATGCTGCACAAAGTTTTTTTCCTGTGCTGCCACATCAGCAGTGGGGTGAAGGTACTTTTAGTGGAGGCCGGTACACAAGGCGGTTGTGATGTTAGACATATCTCTAAGCTGCTCTGTACGTGTTGCCGTTTGTTTCTTTGTACGTTCACAGGACTTGGCTGCAAGGAACATTCTCAGGGGTATGGATGGTACTTGCAAGGTAACTGGTAGCATGACTGCTTTACTACCCTTTCCGCTGTGATGTACACTGCCGCTGGTATTGCGTGTCCATTCTGTGCTGATCTTGTTGTGGAGTAGTGCATCCTTTCTGTGCTGTTGTTCATAGTACTGCATATACCAGTGAGTGTGATGTACTTGTATCAGCCATGGTGATATAGCTATAGGATCACCGGCATGGGTTTTGCCTTTGTCTGACATACCGTTTTGGGTGTTGTGCAGGAAAAACAGCTGGATAACCAGCACACTTAGATTTTCTTGTGTTCATGAGCCCTACTTCTGCATAGCACTTGTGTGCAAGGTGTGTACTTTGCTGACAGGAATGATGGACCTATCGCATTGTTTGCCTGTAGATTTCCGACTTTGGACTGTCCTGCAACATCAGTGATGTGCGCTGCTACACTGGAAATGGGCGCCTCCTTCCGATCCGCTGGAGCGCACCAGAGGTAAGGACTGAGGAGTCTATTTTTAAAAAGTATTATTATTATTATTACCGCAAGCATCAAAGACCAACGCCGAGCTATTATGGCGCAGGGCTGGACGCCTTTGAAGTTTAGGCAGTAAGCACCATCATTATCATGATTGACTTGCCAGATTTACACTCATTATCTATTTGTTGTAGGGCTATCACAGGGCACAGATACATAGTATGATTCAGTCCTATATCCAAACGTACCATATGGTGCAGTGGTATGTGCTTCGATTTCCATTCGAGAGGTTGCGGGTTCGATTCCCGACTATTATGGTCACACCCGTCTTTCTTCTCTTTCTCAGGCTCCTCCTGACTTTTTTCATTCTCCTGGGTGGTTACCAACAGCCAGTGCATTCCGGCGTATGTGGTGTGATGTGTGTGCGGGAAAAACGGAAAAGACCAAAATGTAGGGATTCACTGGCCAGAAAAAAAAACCACTTCATAGCTGTGTGGTGTAGACCAGGCTGAATAATGACGGTCAATTCTTCAGCCTTGCAAGCTGTTGAATGGTGCAATCCCAGCACAAGTTGCTATGGCTTCTGCTGTAGCACCGCTAACATCGCCTCTAGCGATGGGGCGTCAAAAGGTTAAAAAAAAAAGGTCCGAAATGAAGCTATGTCATCAAGCTAGAATACTCTGTAGGGCTTTGGAGAATGGTTGGCCAGGATAATTACTATCATTGTTACGTTACACTTACATGCATACTAAATGACGTTATTAACATAGAAAAGATTAGCTAGCGTGTCAAAAAACTGGTGCTCGAAGTTCCTTCTCTCTGTTAAACTCTTATCATGACTCATGTGTTAACAATATCCTCACCAGACAGAAAAACTATGCACTTGGCTCACCATCCGAGTTCAGCTTGTACTCTGTCCTACTATTATGATATGCGGGATGACCATGGTGTGTTGAGAAGTACTCTCGGCTCACGTCATACCCTTGAGGCACAACCATGCGTTTTGCGGTCGTATGCTTCGCATCAACAACGATCAGTATGATCTTCTCATCTGGTATCACAATCTTGCGCAAGTTCTCCACTACCTTCACGGACGAGAGTTTTATACTCGACACAGCTGCATGAAGGAATTCAGTACCTGCGGATGTGTCGCTTTGCTGATGGTGTGCTGTGGCAACTTGTCGACGTCGGCTGGAGAGCGCAGTTATGTTGTTACGGTTGATGAGAATGCTGTACAGGGCCGAATGCTGCTGCTTACCACTCTATTTAGTTGTCCACTCCATACCAAAGGTATACATGTGTACAATGCTGTCATTCATGCACCCTGTGTTCTCCGCTGTGCTTCTACACTATAGACCCTATCAGCCAACAAGTTCTCAACGGCCAGTGATGTATGGAGCTACGGCATTCTGCTGTATGAGATCTGGTCCGCTGGAAAGAGGCCGTATCACCTGTGGAGCAACGAGAAGGTAAAGGAAAATCAGCTCTGTTGTTGATGCTATGTTTACTCTGAGCAGCACGCCTCCCATTGGACCTCAGACCTGCCTATCGCGGAAGCGATGATAGCGAACAGCTATGTTAGACATAGTAACTTGTGCTGGGATTTTACTATTCAACAGCTTGCAAGGCTGATGAATTGACCTCCACTAATTTTAGCCTGGTATCCACCACACAGCTCATTGAAGTGGCTTTTTATGGCCAGTCACAATCTCCATTTTCAATTTTTTCATTTTTTTCCATTTTTGTCATGTTGTTTTCTACACACACGCGCCACACCACACCACACCACACCACACCACACCACACCACACCACACCACATACTCCGGCATACACGGGCTGTTAGTCACCACCCAGGAGAATGAAAGAAGAGCTAGGAGAATGAGAAAGAGAATAAAGACGTCCCATTGGACACACACACACACACACACACACACACACCACATGCAGCACTATAACTGATCCGGTTGCTCCACGAGACTGACGTATGCTTCTAAACAGGATTTCACACTGTCTGATTCCTATGGAAGAATAATGAATGTACAACTTTCCTGAGAAGTGTGTTGGCCACATTTGGTTTTAGTCCAACGTTAGTACCTCCGAATGAACGCAGCTAGCAATTACCGTATTTTCGGGTTTAAGCCGCACCCAGATCTTTTGTCATGAAATAGAGACATCCACCCTGTGTATCACGATTCATTTGACCATCGTAGTATGAGCTGCTGAGATTTTATTGGGCGAATTATGAGTGTGTAAGTGCGGCTTATACTCCGGAAAATACGGCACGTCCAAGTGAACGCAGTTGGCAAACATGTGATAAGAATAAGAGAAACAATGCCTTTGACGGTATTCAGGTGAGCTGATTTCTACTGGATGACATGCTGAGCAAGCATAAATATCTCCATCATTCCACCTAGGGAAGAATATCTGATACTGAGGTTTTATATCCCACCGCGCTTTCTATTTGATTACTGTGAGCTCAGGTAGTGGAGGAGGTTCAGAGCGGGTACCGCCTGCCCAAACCAGTGTACTGTCCAGACGATGTGTACGAGGTCATGACGGATAGCTGGTAAGGGACCGTACATGTACACTGTCATATACCTCTAGCACATTGTTTCATTCATGCAGAGTGTGACATCATTCATGCAGAGTGTGAACTGTGTAGCTTAGTGTTCGGCTCCACATTGCGTTACTGAAGTTGCTAGCATCCTTACGTGCGGGTAGGGGTTTGATCGGGTAACGAGTTCGGGTATCTCTACCTAGGTAGCACGGGTGCCCTATGATATCGGGTATTTTTGATATTGCACGAGTACACTGGCATGCAGCATTGCATGAGCGAGATTTCCACAATGCGTTCGTACCAGGGAGTAGTTCACTACTCCCTGGTTTGTACGGTGAGTGTGCACTTGTGCCACATAGAAAAGTGCCGCCGTGACAGTAGCCTCATAGCCATACTTCTTGCAGACATCGTTTCAAAAACATACTTCGAAGTACTTCGATAACCCGATCGGTTTCTCAGGTGCAACCTGCTAACGTACTCCAATCACGGGTAGCACGGGTGCCCTACTACCCGATAACATCTCTAATACGTGTCAGTGTGGCATTATGTCACTTACGTGCGTCACTGTACAGGAATAAGAATCGCCACCATCGCCCAACATTCCGCGCCATCTCCCACCAGTTGGGTATCACAGACATGACCAAAGTTGCCTGGGCTACTGAAGCAGTAGCGGCCACAGCAGCACAGGACCAAAGCCTGCAGTACTGCCTGCCGTTTGAACTGGCCCTGCCTGCCGTTTGAACTGGCCCTGCCGACCTATCCTAGTTCCGTGTACAGTGATCAATCTGATCATGCATGAAGAGGTTTTAGCCATGGCTTTGAACTAATTACTTACAGCCGCCTGAACATGGTGCCTCTTCAGTATAATGTGTATAGGACAGGGATAGCAGAGATGTGCCTTGTGCTTTTGGCCATAATTTATGCATAGCAGAGATGTGCCCGTTGTACTTTTGGGTGTGATTTCTGTATAGCAGAGGACTCCTATAGTAATCCGGCCTCTGTCCACTGGATGATTTTTGACAAGTTTTTGATTCTTGAGAATTCCCTTGACCTGATAGCATGCCCTTTACACCTTATCATATCCCTACTACACTGTGTGCGCACAGTCCTCTGGGCTACTATTTGCACATGTAGCAGAACCTTTCCTCAACTCTGTGCCCTCATTTCCCCCTTTCTGCAGGTCGCTTTTCTAAATTGGAAAAATAATTGGTGCTACAAAGTCCCCGCTCTAAGTCACTGCTAGCATGCTGTAACTTTTTCATACACACAGGTGGTAATCACAATCTTGTACTCTTTCCAGCTTGTCTTGTTTCCTCTGCATGGTGGCGCAGACGCAGACGGGGATGTACTGGGTCAGGACTCAGGTGATCAATGACGCTTGGCACCGGTGCAGTATACACATGTACTCATGATGTAGGCCTACATGTGTATACTGGCCATAGCCGGAAGTCCTATGTGCAGCCATACTGCCTACTGGTTTCGCTTAGGACTGTGGCCCTTGTGGGAGTAGTCAAACGAGTACAGTCAGACCTCGCTTATCCGGTCCTCGTTTATCCGGATCCCTCGCCATCCGGTAGAAAATCGTTGGTTACCGATTTACAGCATGTGCCATGCACACCTACAGTATGTGTGTTCGATTATCCGGTTCCCTCGCCTATCCGGATATTTTTGTGGAAAACGGATGTGTGCGGTTATGCGAGGCCTGGCTGTACTAGTAACTATGTACATGGCATTTGGAGAACTACAGTACAGCAGTCATCAGTCTGACATCTTTATGTTCGTTACCATTTTTGGAAACGTGTCTGGGCAAGATATCGGTATTTGTCCGCTGACTTCATCATAGAACTCAGCATTTCCATGTACTGTATTGCTTCATCGAGTTCCAGCTGAGCACTTCTACACTATAATTATCCGATATGTGTATTTCGAGGTAAACGGATGATTGCAGCGGATAGGATATGTGTCTAAGAAATTGAAACAATGGTCAAAAGCGACAATACAACACCTTTTTCACTTTTGGTCGGCTCTTCGTTATCCGCGGTTGTACAATCATGTAGACACAATGCCATGGTCCATGCACACAAATTCAATGTGGATTCTTAGTATTCTCCAACAAATACAAGATCTAGATGGACCACGGGCATGCCTAGCGCGCCTGTCACATGACAATTGTAAGTCATCCATGGCCAAGCCATGATGAGTCACTGGTCATGACATGTGTCGTATCTAGTTACAAATAATGTTTCAAGTTCAAGTCAGGATTCAGGAACACTGTACTGCTAGTCTGCAGCCTGCAGGAACGCTACAACTAACTAATACTTAGTACAATACTAGTACAAGCAGCTGGTGTCGCCTTGGGGCTCCAGCCAATCCGAGATCCTGTCAAAGTCGGAAAGCTAAGCCAGGGCGAGGGGAATTATTTCACTCATTCAGCGTCAGATTGATTGGTGGGCATTGGCATATCACGCTATCTAGGATGTCTCAGTTTGAAAGGACCTTGGAAATACCTGGTAAAGCGGCTGAATGCCCGTTCCTGGTCAGTACAGGCCGTCGCTTGACAGCTCACTGACAGAGACTTCGGTGGTAATAATACCGGGCGGTGAATGAGGAAAACAGCGACGCGATATGAACTGAACGGGCAAGTGCAGACCTGCCGGCTACGCTTGCCGATCACGGATACATTCGAAGGACCCGGCGTTGTGGAGAGGAGCGCAACCTTTTGCTCGCAAACTGAGCCTAAAAAACAAAGGGCTTCGAGAGGTTTTTCTTGGACAGGAAGGAGAGGCAAACGCCTGCCGAAGAAGAAGAGATGATGAGGAGTTCAGTGGCTTGTTGGCAGCTTTGCCTTGTTCTAGGTAAGAAGATGTGGCATGCACGAATGGCACTCAGATCCCTAACGTATTTTCATCTGTACGCGGATGATTAGGTGTTTGGCCTGGGGAACTACGCGAAAAGGCAGCCCTAGCCCTAGCCCTGGCTCCGGTCCGCACTGGCGGCAGCATGCAATGCATGGTGCAGGTGTTACTACCACTGTATATTTAGGTGACCCTGAGTGGGCAGTCTAGGCTATGGTGGATGAGTTTGAAATCTAAGCAAACATCTATCCTACAGTACAAGGGGTTAAATAAATAAATTTTAAATTTCACGGTTCGCGTGAGACTCGGCTGGAAGCCGAGTTTCAAGTTCCGCATCCGCCGTGGGAACGCCACCACCCTCTAGGATCAAAGGCGCAGATGCAGCGCCTAAACGGTGGGAGGTGAGTAGATCAGACCCACCACCAAGTGGTCAAAGACCGAAATCCCATTAGCTGCATCCATGTTACCCTCGTGCCAGGCCACGAGTTCCCAATTAACTGTGGGTCGCAGCACGGCTGGAAAAATTCCTTCCGCTTCCAAGCAGGACTTGAACCTGGTACCCTCTGTTTCTCATGACTCAATCATGGTCTTAGACCATCCCACTATGCCTGCCTGTACAAGGGGTTAGGTAGCTATTAAATTTTATGACGCATTCCCGGAATATTGCCACGTACGGTGCTGCTCAGTGAGATCGGATCGCGCGAGTCGAGTTTGCGCCCTGCACCAGTTCACCATTCCAGTGTTTGCAGGACTGGGGCTGCACATCACCTGGTGTGGCATTGACTTCCTTGATCGGATGTCATTGAGCATCACTGCACTTCTGACTCAATTATTTGCAGAAAAACTTGTGAATGTTGTCAGTACACGACTCCTGTCTTATCTCGAGTAATAGGCAGTTGGGTTTTGTGGAGTACCCTTCATGTATTCGGCTGAAAATGCATCAGGAAAATGGCCAATCCATGATGTCCAGTCGGCGTTGCGCTCGCCAGAGAATTTCTCTGGCGTGGCCCATGCCCGCATCTGCTGTTGTTGACGTGCTGGTTGTTGCGCTGGGCCTAGTGGTGGTGGTGGAGGGGGTGGAGGAGCGCCACCTTGCTGAGCCATCTCTACACGATCAGTCTTCCACAAATAATTTGGTACGCGTGCTCTCACAAGACGTGGAATTCGAATTCGCTGCCACCACGTGTAACCTTGGCCTGTGGTTACAATTACATTCACAGGAGCATAAACTCCCCAGCCCCCAGCCAGGCATCAGTTCCAACCATAACAAGACGTTGAGATCAAAACTGCAACTCTCAAGTCCAAAACATTCTCCAGAAGCAAAAGGAAAACCAGCATCATAACAGAGCGAGCCAACGAAAGGATACGCATTCGTGTGTGCCTGTGAGTGTGTACGAATGATGTATGCATACATGTCATGAAGTAGAGTCACATTCATAGCTATGATTAAGAGTGGAAATATTACTACGCCAAACGGAACATGTTACATATACAAACTGTTTTCTGAGTTTACCGCTTTAAGTTACAGGCCATAACTTCGCTTCAACTCACTTTGGTGGAAGGTAGTGCTGGTTGGATTTCATCCCGCGAAGGCCTGCAGTGTGCTCTTGAGCACATTAAAATGCGCAGCGGAAAAATTCCGCTGGCAGAAAACTCCAATCAGCGCTGCAAACGAGCGCCACGAGCCTTCTATGCAACGGAACTAATGCTTCAATTGTGTTCTTATGTTGCAGCATTTGCGGTGTTTGTTAGCAATGGCCAGTCGGTTGTGCACGTTGGCTGCTTCAAAGTGCGAAGCACAGACTTTGTACTAGGTCAGCAAGCTCAGAGCAATGCTGCAACCCCTTCCAGGTATGATGTTGGCTGCTTTCAACATGTCGAATTCCATGTTATTATAAGGTGTGAAGGGGAGTTCAGTAAGGATGGAAGTCTTGACTTGAGAACTCGGTGAATACTATTCGGGGCATTGAGTGAAGGGTACCCATTTCAGTTGGTCCAGCAAAGATGCATTATAAAATACTGATCAGTTGGAATCTGTTCTGAGCCATGATGATTAAAATGTCTGTGTAAGAGTTGTCTTTGGGAAATGCATGGGCCTAAGAAATTGTACAGGGTAAGCGGGGGTAGGGGGTAGCGTGAATATGCATATATGTAGATAAAGCCGAGACCCTATGGTCGGTCAAGCTGCCCCTGCCTCTCCCCCACACCTGCCATTCCATATGTCTCATCGCTGCCTTTCTGCTTTGTGCCGTGAAATGGTGTGTATTTTTTTTGTAAAAATTAAATAAATCGAAGGATACTGTTTTGATTTTGCTTTCTTGCTGCTGGTGTTCATAGATGTGTCAAGGCATGTGCACTGTTGCCGACCAGTGGATTTGCATTGCTGGCTAACAACGAGTGTCGATGCTCGCCAAGCCTGCACGCTCCCATTGTGTCCGTGTCTGATGCAAGGTGCGACAGAGTTTGTGGCTCCGGTTCTCGCGGATACAAATGTGGCAGTCGATCTGATGATTCCCTTCATAGCGTGTATTCAATCCCGGCTGGTAAGTTGTGGAATTATCTTAGGCAGTTCTCGAACGGCTAGCCAGCCGATCCGTAATGTGTGTCTGATTCTCAGTGGAAATAGTACCATGCCGGTATATTTTGCCTATGGTTTAGTAAAGGGCCGACATCGCTACCGTTTGTGCACAGTAAGTGTATGTTGGCAACAGCAACCCGCGGTCTATCACACACTATTGCATTACTCCGTGATTCCGCCATACTTCCTGCCATTTCTATTCACTGCCAGGGACGATTGTTGGGACGTAGGTATTCCTATTGTAATTAAAGACAGCCAAAGAATCATTGATATCCTTGGATTTTCTGCTCGGTCTTTTTTATTTTTGAACGACAGGACCACTGAGGGAGGACTCTGAGGCCTATCTTGGCTGCTTCGAGGAGTCTTCGTCTGGGGATTCAAGAATTGAAGAGTTTGAGATTCAACTCACAAGAAGTGATACTTTGAACACGCAGTGCGTGACACACTGTGAAGGCAGGAGTATGCCGTTTGCCGCCGTGTCCAGGCAGAGTTCCTCCTCGTCCGGAAGCCTGAATAATATCTTTGGCATCTTCGCCAGCACCATCTACTGTCGTTGCGGCCGTGCCTATGGGTCTTTGCGACGTGTCTCCGACTCTAAGTGCCCCGGAGCAAGCGCCGGTAGACCGTGTCGGTCATTTGACTGCTTTATATCACAGTATGCAGAGCAGGGGTACTACTCGGTCTTCACAATGGTCGATCACCCACCTAGTGGTAAGCCAAAGTAATGTCTAGCCATCACTGCCCTATAGCGAAGGTCCCTGGTTCGAGTCTAGGTGGTAAAATTGTTTTTTTTTCCTCAGACCTTTTCCCTTCTCAACACCTTCAACAACAGATGAATAACAATGTCAAATACCTACATAATACTATATTATTGTTGTGTATGGGAATATTAGTAGCTCTCTATACATGTACCAGTACCAGGTACCAGTACTGGCTGGAAAACTACTGCATCTTCTTTTCAGGTCTGGGAAATTGTGTAATGACTAGCTGAGAACTGGAGTACTTCTCAACAATTCAAGTGATATTGGCAGGACATAGCTTGGTTATGCAGTATGCACCCTCTCCATTGATTCCAACACATCCCTAGACTGGCATGTATGTTTTCAGATCTGCTGAAATAGGAAACGCAGTACCAAAGATGAGAGAAGTGGACACTCTGAAAGATGTTCTCATCTGTTGTTTGTTTGCAATTTCTGCCACCAGTTGTTCACTGTGGCAATCCCAGTCCTGGCGCAGTGGACCACGCTGTAACCAAGATCGGTGTCGATCACTACCACCATGACACCGTGCGCTATGAATGCAAGCGCGGCTATCACGTGAGAGGACACGACTGCACGGTGCAGAACAAGACCATCACGTGCCTGGGCACGGGAAACTGGAGCTCAACGCCGCCAGACTGTGTTCGTAAGTCCTTGGTAGTCAGCACTCACGTGATCAGAAAGCTGTGACAGAAAACAGCAACATGCTCAGCAAATTTGTTGTCGTGAGAAAAATCATAAATGCAGACCACGACTGGCAAGAGTGTCATTCACACAGGTCTACAGGTGTACAGGTCTACAGGCTTGGCTGCACATTCTGGCGTAGAAAAAAAGACTCCCATATATCTTTGTGAACTCAACGATGCAACATTTTGAAGAAAAAGTCTCTTTGATACGCACCCTGTCTCACAGTCCGAATCATAAACGGACGGACCATCACCTTTGCCACAGTGTTGGAAGCCTGCATGTCATGATTGCTACTTTCTGTATCTTCTGCCTGTGCAGCTTGCGCCTGTGACCGACTGCCCACTCCACCGGGCGTCATTGCCCAGCAAGTTGGCAGCACCTATGGCCTGATGTTCGTTGATTCTGTCATATCGTTCACTTGCCCCCTGGGCTCGGAACTGGTTGTTCACGGTATGTTTTATGGCAACGTCGAATACAATGTAACCTGCGGAGTCGATGGTACTTGGTCCGGACCACCTCCTCAGTGCAGAAGTAAGTCCATTCTAAAATCCCTGTCACTGCTGATGTGAATGAAGTGAAGTTATTCTAAAGCTGATACGACTTTCGTATGCATTCCTCCACGTAAACCAAATTTGAAGGATCGGTCAGAGATCGAAGTGCTAGAACTGCCTAGAAGTACAGTCTTTGTCCAGCAGAACATGCCAGCTGTTTTTCGCCATTTGATGTCGTTACCTAACCCCTACAGCACAAGGATAGATTGGTAGAGTATCGCTTGCCTGCCTGTAACGAATGTCACTGGTTCAGTTCTGGTCAATTCAGGTGTTCTTCATACTTTTTGCCTCCTTTTCAACCTCATCAACTAGATGAAATTTTGCGCAAAATAGTATTGATTAATCCTGCATCCAACCCCCACATCTTGTATGTATTGAAGAATTTGGTTTTGCCTTACACAAGCTTGCAATGGAACACGGATTTGCTTTACGGTTTTTTTCTTCACAGATGAGACTTGTCGCGTACCTCCACCTCCTGAGAACGGCATTATCCACTCTACCGGGAAGTACATGAATGCCGGCGAGTCGATATTCTACTCGTGCCAATGTGGCTACCGTCTGAAAGGAAGTCAGCAGCGTAACTGCAGCAATGGAATTTTCGTTCCAGAGGAGCCTAACTGTGAAAGTAAGAAAAAAAAACAGAAAAAAGTGTTGCATGTTATTGTACATGGACTGCCGTGAGTGTGTGCTAGTGTCCATTGTGCTGATCACTGTGCATGAGACCACACTTTAAAGCAGGCAAAAGAGTATGGATCTTGCAGTAAAGGCAGATTTGACGTTTATCCCGTTGAGATGGAAATATATGTATATTGATGTTCATTCAGGGCCTAACTTCGAGAGCTGCATTCGCCATAGAGTACATGATTGTACAGTCAACTTTGCGTATGACGACACTCGGCGGGGCATCAGAAAAGTGTCCATATTCGCGAAGTTTGGTTATACCCGAAGTCTCATTATAATTATGTGTTACAGTTAGGTGGGACTTTGCTCTGGGCATGGAAATTCTGTCGCTATTCGCGAATTGCCGTTATATCCGCAGTCGTTATTAGCGAAGTTGACTGTACTGGTAATTGAGACCAGTTTGTTTTGAATACATAACTTGATAAATGATACTTGAGCAGCATACTCTTCTTTGGGGTGCTGATAGACTGTCTGCTTTGACTGCAATATGTGTAGGGGTGATCTGCAAGCCACGGTTTTCACCAGTGAATGGCAAAATCGAGGGGAACAGCTCCGCTGTCCACTATTACGGTGCATGGTATCCGATCTGGGAAGCCGAGGAGATTGCCTACTACGCGTGTGATAACGGCAGCAAGCTGGTCGGTTCCGCGTTTGCCGTCTGCTTTTCCAGCGGCACGTGGAGTCATCCCGCGCCCACCTGTCTGTCGGTTGAGGATACGCTGGTCATTAGAGGTGCGCTGGCATGCAAAGTCCAGTACATGTACACATGATTGTGTTACTATTTACTACAGTGTTCTAGTCTGTTCGGCATGAGGGACTTTTGTAGCAAACACTTCAGTTCAAAACCAGCCAGTGGTGGTCCAATCCAATTTTTACATAGGCTCATGCTGGCTACTACATTTGCTGGTTGGGTCTTTCGTACAAGAAGCGAGGTGCTTGATGGTATGAGTGAGTGATTGAGATGACTGCTATTGCCATTAGATTGCTATTAGATTGCTATTATACTGTAATCTTATCCATTTTAGTAACCATAGTTCCCATAGCCATGTTTCACTGTTTAATCCTTTCAAGATGGATGCTGTCCAGAGTACTGCTGTCCACACGAGAACTGCTGTCGGCTTTCTAATGGCTCAAGTCCATGTATTTGTTTTGGTTTTCAGGTTTGACTGAGCCAGAAATCGAAGATTCGGATGCGCCCTCTGCTGAGCTGGTTGCTAGAGACAGAACGTTTCGTATGCCGTGTGTGGTTACTGGCAACCCTCGCCCTGAGGTATCATGGGTGAGGCTGGATGGAGGTGCCTCGCCAGTGGACAGTGACCGGGCAGTGCAACTCGCCGACAACACACTGATGTTCTTCTCGTTTGGCAGCGAGGACATTGGAAAGTACCGATGTACGGCAACGAATGGAATCGGCAGCAGCGCTGCAAAGACCGCTGTTCTACAAATGTCTGGTACGACGTTTAAAAAAAAGCTATTTGCTTTGAGGTTTCTTGATTTTTCTGTATCCCTGTGTGTGCACTGAGTAGGCAGTAATGGCTACATGCCTGCGATAACCCATAGCACATGCGCATACCCAACATACTTGTTGTTTCGCCATATCAGTACTTCCAGGCAGTTACTGACTTGCATAGATAGACATATTATGACATAAGAATGACAAGATCACCATGGGAGAGGAAACTGTTGTCGCTTCATCGCTTACCGTTTACATGCTAACTCGATCATCGGAGTATAAGCCACACCCCTGGGTGAGTTTTAGGTGAATTTTCAGTGTTCAAAAGTTCGGCTTATACTCCGTAAATATGGTAGGTGGATAATGAAAGTATGTATACACTTGTGCTGCTCAAAATTAATGGTCCCATTATCATTACCAGGACTAGTATTGTGTCTGTGTTTCATTGCCCTTTGCTCCGTCCCCCCCCCCCCCCCCGTGCAGAATCGCCCGTGATAGATGCCGCGTCATCCAACGTGTTCCACAGCGTGGGAAGCCGTGCCGTGATGCGCTGTGACGTCATTCGAGGCAGTCCTCCACCAATCATCACATGGCACTTTTCCGGTGGCACGGACAATAGTCACTGGAGAATCACTGGCGATTCGAGCTTCAGTGAACTGGTCATCGAAAGTGTTGCCCATTCGGATGCTGGCAATTATGACTGCAGGGCGACCAATCAAGCGGGTGGTCACGAAGTCACCAACTCTTCTTCAATCAGCCTGCATGTTGAATGTGAGTCTTGCGTAGGTTTGGAGCCGATGGCACGTACTCCGTCAATTTGCATGGCATGCAGAACATTGGGTAGGGAATGTGTTGAACACGTAACGACACCCAAAGTGGTCACTGCAGTACAATGTTGACATCTAACGTTACATTGGGTGTCCAAAGCTGGTTTTCACAGGTTTGATCACAAGCATCTTCACCCTAAATTGCACTCACCCCCATTGCAAAAATACTTCATGTGCTAGAAGAAGACGATGTTGAATGCTCCTATGTGAAGCACACGTTTCCTGCCAAATACTTGACACTTCACTGACTGCGTGAGCTCCATGCATGTAGGAGCAAACAACTTTGGCCACCATCATCTCCCAAAGTTGCTACTTCTCAGTGTTAAAAATGTGCTTCAAGAAAAGTAAACTTGAGAACTATCAACAGATCATAAAATGGCTAAGAGCCAACTTATCAGAAATGTCCAACGGAAGAGAATCAAGAGATAGGAAGCAGTATTTCAAATGCATTTAGTAATCATTCGAAATCTCGTCAGATGTAGCATGTCATTTCTCCTCTAATGACCAAACTGGCCATGGGTCATAATAATCAGCTTGGCAGAAGTGTAACTGATTCTGCCTGTGCACACGTTGTTGCCCCACTTCAGCTTGCCCCATTGAAGGATCACGAGCCTTTATCGTAGGTGGACACGACATTCCGATTGCAAATGCCAGCTGGCAAGCGGTGCTGTGGAACAATTCTGCTGCGACCAGACAGAATATCCTCTGCGGTGCCGTGATAATCAGGCGTGGCTACCTGCTCACGGCAGCGCACTGTGTACAGAACATCACCGATGAAGATGGGCTAGTGCCATCGCATTATGTGATGAAGATGGGTAAGGGCAGGGCTCGTGAGCAGGTTTCCGATGTCACTCGAGCCATCCAGCGTGTGTTCATCCATCCCAACTACAACCCAACAACATTAGATAATGACATTGCGCTCATTGCCTTGAATAGTGACATCAACTACATCCCTGGAAGAGTCGCAGCAATCGACTTAGCAAGGACACGAACAAATGACCTTTGCAATGAGCGGGAAGACTCCATCCTCCTGCTTACTGGCTTCGGTCGAAAGTCTTTCTTCCGCCACACCGGAACGAAGAATCTGAAGTCCATTGAGCTTCCCATTGTCACGCAGTCTGATTGTGCAGATGCCTTCCCTTACCCTGTCACCGGCAACATGATTTGTGCTGGCTTTGGTCAAGGGCAGAGGGACGCATGCCACGGGGACTCTGGTGGACCTGCAGCGGCATACAACATCCTCACGCGAAAGTGGAACCTGATCGGCCTGATTAGCTGGGGAGACCCGCGGTGCGCCACTGCTGGTACGTACACCGTGCTCGTTCGAGTGTCGCGCTTCGAGCCCTGGATCAAGCAAACACTGCGAGGCCACAAGAAGCAGCTGGCATCGTGCCCGCCATAGAGTGTGTTAGTTGATTTCCGAGTGCACTAGAGAGATCAGCCCCTGCATAGTGCGCTGATTTCAGTCTTCAGCTTGGTCGTGTGCATGCCACTGGTCAGTTTTGATCAGTCTCGTTTCACCGGATATCCCCACTCTCAGCCTTGACTTTCCTGTCCTGGATATACATGTAGGGCGTTCCGTTATGTTGGAACACATCTATCAGATCTCTTGTATAATGTCTGTAGTGTTAGCACTGGCAATTGGGCGTTGTGCTGTTTTGCCACTAGCTATGAGTACCTCAATTGATTTGAGGCCCGGTTAATGGCAGCACGCTCTGCTTAGCAACAGTAATCATCTGCAGACGTTTCCTTTTTCACCTCTCTAAAACGAATGAATATCTGGAATCCGTTTTGGATTTTCACATCTTTTGAACTTTTATAAGTCCCCGTCATGCAAAGTACATGTACTAGTGGTAGCTTCAATGATCCATAGCGGATCCACATCTTGCTCTTGATATTGTTTGTTGCAGCTAACTCGTTCATTGAGATCGTGGGGGCAGTGTCCGTGTTGAGCATGTCACTGATACTGTGATAGACAGAACTGGTGCAGGGCGCTAAAAGTTGACTAAGGTGACACGATCGGATTTCATTGATCAGTACTGTGCACATGGTACATGGTCGATTGAAGTAGGGGAGTCCCCGGACACTTGCTAATCCTAAAATTACTGCACTGAACAACATCCAATGTGACAACTTACTTTCAAGACTAGGCCGGTACATCACCATGATAATGTCTATTCAATTTCGTTTATGATAATCACCACAAGCCTTCAGAACTGAGAAGGCAGCCGCACAGTTATCATGGTTACGGCAGTGGTGGTGAGATCTAAAAGTATACAATAGAGTAATAAAATACACCCATGACGTCATGTATAGTATTTCGTACTGTTGGCCATTACAGCCACCATGATTTCGACTGTGTGCGAGGTGAACTGATCAGGATGTGATTTCTAAAAAAAATAGTCCGAGGGCTTATTATTAGTAGAGCTGCTATAGTGTTTCGGTGAGTGTACTAGTACTTAGTACAATAGTAGCAAGAGTACATAACTGTGTAGTTATGTACTCTTGATAGTAGTTATCTAAACTGGCAACAATAATGAAATTTTCATCGACTCGTTACCGTGGCGTTGGTACAATGTCCGCCGATCACATTATTCTGTGTCTGCACATATACATAATATACACACACATGTTTGTTTAAACAGTAGTTTGGAGGCGGTGGGAAAACAGTTTCGCAATAAGTAGACACTTCTTCTCGCTCCACATATACTGGCATACACAGAGACATAGACAGCAATAGCGACAACACACAAAGTGAAGGGTAGTTGGCCGCAGCCAGATGTGACTGAAGGGTAGTTGGCCACAGCCAGATGTGAACCGGATAACGAGTGAGGTATGGAAGCAAGCAAGGACTGAGAACAGAGTGTCTCAGATAGAATAGTCGTGCCAGTGGATAGCAGAAATAGGCCATGATGCAGAACCACTTGGGACCGTCAGATTAATTTTCCTGGACCGAGCCAGCCGGGAAAAAACCCTCTCGCCGACGGACGCATTTGTGAGGGAAAAAACCGGGTGTATATCCCCAATGGCGATTAGGCATCATATAGGCATGGCAAGCACATCACGGCAAACAGTGATAAAAAGCATTGATAATATGCACAGAAATAAAGGGTGGGAGGGCAGGGACACTGGTGAGACTCAAAACTGACTGAAGAAGTCAGGAAAAGAAGCGACAACAAAGAACACACCAGATGCCATATTTGCAACTGAAAATATTTCGCGAGAAATACAACTTTTCTATCAAACGTTTTCTTTCCCTTCTCAGGCTTCAGGATAGTACAGGGAATGTTGTAAATTTGAAAAACACATAACTATATAGAGAATGAAAGAAAGAAAAAAGTCAACACTTCAACATAGGTGTTAAAATGATTAGAGTGTTAAAAACTCAAAAACAAACAGCTGCAAGTTGTAGACAAACACGTTGAACACATCAGGGAACACTGGAATCGTGGAAGATCTAAGTTACATCTTGCTGTGTTAGAAGCTCTGTATATTCGTAAACTAGATCCAGAACTATGTGTACAGAAGGAGAATGTGTTATCGTTGCAGTTGTTTGGTGTCACACCTCGTGAAAGTGTGACAAGTGTTCCCTGATGTGTTCAACGTGTTTGTCTACAACTTGCAGCTGTTTGTTTTTGAGTTTTTAACACTTCAATCATTTTAACACCTATGTTGAAGTGTTGACTTTTTTCTTTCTTTCATTCTCTATATAGTTATGTGTTTTTCAAATTTACAACATTCCCTGTACTATCCTGAAGAGAAGGGAAAGAAAACGTTTGATAGAAAAGAAGTGTCTACTGAATTGTGTGGATTTGCGTCGTTACATGCGAATACTTATTACGAAACATGTTTGTTTGGGGTTTTTTGTTTTTTTTTACTGAATACCACAGAACCATCAGATGCTGCACAGCGGGGGCGGTGGCATATTGGATGGAAGTGGGGGCGGGGCAAAAGTAACTCCTCCGACCAAAGGTCTCGGAATCATCGTTACTCCTGTGCGCCGACACATACATGTAGGATAAAAGAAACATGTGCATCCAAGAGGGAAGCACCGGCTTTGCAAACGATAATGGGGAGAATGTAAGATTGAGATAGGACAAAACAATAGTAAAAGCAGTGCACCGTAGGAACATGGAGAGAACTGATAATCGAATATTAAGGCTGAGCGAAGGGGATCAAAGAGGGGTAGAAGGGAGTTGGAGTGCGGTCAGTATAATTAGGCTGGTGTGTTGGCTGCGATGGAGAGATCATAGCCTGTCTGTGGCCCACTCCCACTTGCTGCGCCGCAAGTGGTCGTTGACATTTTTCTTGAAGGTGTGAATACCTCTGCGAGAAGGGGGAGACTGCAGAAGGGTAGGTGGGAGCTGATTCCACGTTGCGATGAGGGAGTGAGGAAATGAGCGGAGCGTGTTGTTTCGTGACTGAGGAGGAAGGATACTGGTGAGTTGTGATGAATGATGTGCTGCAGATCTCGTTGTCTCACGAGTAGACATGCGGCATTGCGGTGCGGCTGCTGATGGTGACAGAATGGCTTTCACCATTTCCGGACCCTCCACAAAGTGCAGCTTGTACAGAAAGCAGAGCCCTGCTACGGGACGGCGAATGTCGAGGCTCGGGACGTATGATCCATCTCCAATTACGTGCAGGGCACGCGCTGGATGGCAGTGAGGCGGGCCAAGGTGGTGGGGGCTGCGCTCATCCACACCAGCATGCCATACTCTAACACAGGGCGGACAAAGCCACGGTACACGATTGCCCGGTGCTTTGGGTCTAGCACAGTCGATGCCTTACGGAGGAAGCCGAGCCGCTGGGCTCCGCATACTGCAGGCTGTCGGATATGGCTGCGGAATGCCAGCTGCCTGTCGAAGATGACGCCAAGAAGCTTGAGCTCCTCTACTTCTGGCACGACTGCTCCTTGGAAGCGTATTGCGTATCGGGGGGGGGGGGGGGGGGGGGGGGGGTTGGCGAGCGGTGGTGGCTGATGGTCAATGCCTGCGACTTTGTGGACTCGTACCTGATCCTCCACCTGCTTCCCCATGCTGCCAGTGAGTCTACTGCCTGCTGGAGGATTGCGGTCTCTTCTGGCAGTCTGAGTCGGGTGGTGATGCACTTGGAGAGAGTTGTGTCGTCGGCGTATACAGCCAGCTTCGCCCCATCAGGCAGGTGGTCTTCTGCGTCGTTGACGTACAGAAGGAAGAGGGTGGGGCCGAGGATGCTGCACGCCAGATTGGATTCGGTGGGTCGGTGAAGACTGGCCGCCTATGATGACACGGATGTGGCGGTCTGTCAGGTAACTCCGGAGCCAGGCAAGGAGGGGGCCACTTATGCCGCACCGCTCAGCCTTGTGGAAGACGCCGTTGTGCGAGACCTTGTCGATGTATACGGTCGTGGCTTCACTTCTTCACCTCATGGTGAAGCTTCATTATTATTATTACCAAGAGAACATAACCCCCGGCTTATACTCTTGTTATTATGAGTTTATGACACAAGTCTTCGGGGTACGTTTTGGGTTTTAATAATGATTGTGCGGATGCAGAGCAGGAGATTGAAACTGAGCTGATGTTTTGCCTTTTGGCGTGCTGTCAGTGTCACTACTCACACCACCATTATCGGGTGTCCATGTTATGGTGGACACGGATAAGCCGTTGTCGTTGATACGTGTACTGTACGTACATGTAGATCTACAGTCAGTAGACAGCATACCGATTACCGGTATCAGCGCATTGCATTGCTGACATACCGCAGCTTACGCCAAGCGATAGGTGCCGGCGGTGTGGCTGATCGAAACCCAGCAAGAGTCTGCCTAGGCCAGAGAGCAGAGCGACCACCGCGAATCAGGATTCTGTAACTGGTGATGATCGACATCCTGCCCCCCCCCCCCCCCCCCCACTGATAATGTTATTATCCAACTGAACATAAAGGGATTACATGTACATGCACTACGTTCTTCAAACTGGAGAAAGGTCTACCTACCTCCTTGCTTGGTGGCAGACAAGTAAAGTAAATAAAATCATTCTTGAACTCGGATGGTGAGCCAATATAGTTATGATGAAGAACGTAGCATTTTGTCCTTTTCCTTTCTTCATCAAAATCATTCTTCCCAAATTTAAATCTGTCTTTAGCCACGGTCTCTCTTCATGTTCCGAAATGCTAATACCGGTATACGGAACTCTTTACTCCCCCCAGTCTAACATCGGAAGCCTCGCTCTATGTCACAAGCTGCCCTCAGGAAATTTAAAACCATGCTTATGCAATCAACGGAATTCCGCCACCTTGCAGTTGATTTTTCCCGTTTCTCTCCTCATCAAGCCTACTTGCCTTTGTACATACATCGCAGTACATGTACTAGTAGTAGTACTGTTCTTTCAATCAAATGAACCCCTCGATAGGCACATTGCCTTTGGGTCATTTCATAATATTATAATACTAATAAAGCGCCAACGGCTAGAAAGCAGGGCTTGATTGTAAGCTTGACGCCCAACGCCGGGGTCATCCCTTTCACGCAGACGTAGACCACAGATCATATTGGCGAATCACATGCGCATTGCGCTGCCACGGTTTGTCGTGTAATTTTATTCACTTCATGTCCAACACTGGCAACAGTGCAACACGACCACGTGAAGAAGGCATTTGGATTTTGAGGATTGTGGAAAACATGTAATGAGGTACACATGGTACATGTACTAGTAGTACAGTCAGTATCGTGCAGATGTACTAGAATTGTCACGTTATGTGTTTGTGTTTAGTATTATGCACATAATGTACGTCTCATTTTGTCATCAACTCTTTTGTGAGACTCGAGTGGCCACTCACTGGCACTCAGTTGAGCAAACATCAGATTCTCCACTTCTGCGATACTGTATCTACTACTACTAGGTAGTACTAGTACTACAGCGAACAGTCTGAGTTTAGCCTAGCGTAGAGTCTGAGTGACATGAGTCCCAGCTACTTCAGTACAGTATAGTATGATTGTCCTGAAAATAGGGATGCAGTGTTTTCCATACCGGCAGCCTAGCCGGTCAACTGGAATACTATTACTAGTAAGTTAGTAGATCTGACCTGAGTTCAGACCTCTGTTATGTTCTCTCCTGTACGCTGTACTTGTAGAGAGTTGGTAGTCAGCCAACACTGCAACACTCGACAGTCGTGCGTGGATATCTGGTGCGGATGTCATCGGCCTGGTGCTGCAGCAGCACTTGCCCTGGGAATGATATGACTGGAATCAGCGCTGTTGAGTGTTCTTGCGCCTGAGTAGAACAGTCGTTGCTGAGCCAGTCCTCTTACTCGAGGGCCCTCACTGTCTGTGCAGTACAATCAGTCATGTACTTCCATGCACTAGCGGTAATGTTCGACTACTCGTAATATCCGCTGGTTGCCCTTCCTGGGATCTGGTTGTGACCAGTTTTGAGAGTTCTAAACTAACATAGGCCGAACGTTCCTTTCGTGACGGATGCAGTGCACTAGTGACCGTGATACAGTGCAGGACTGTTCCGGAAGTTCTTCCGCTGGCGGAGCTGAGGCCTAGGGGCCGGGGGTCGTTGGGAACTGTTACTTGTGCGGAAAGCAGAAGACTGAAGTGCCACCCGTGATGTTCGCTGTCAGGTTTCTGCTCGCACTAATGAAGGTACATGTACCGGTACACGCATTATACTGAGTTTTGACTTGCGTGCCGCCCGCTGTTTCCGTCAAACAGCTGGATAGGACGGTGCAAATCGTCCACGTTCCCTGTTGTGGTTTATAATAATAATAATATGACTGTCAATTATTTTATTATCGTGGCACCTGCTTGAAAGCCCAAGTCTAATGAAACGGCGGATGAACAGGCATAGCGGCATCAGTAGGCGTCTTACTTACTCTTACTTACTGTTACTTATGGACATGTTGATAGTAAAACAAGCACTACTACGAGTGGCTTCGGGTGCTATCGTAATTATTTTCGCTATTGTGTTCACTGAAATGTGTTGTCACAGGCAATGGCTAGATGTGTGTTATGGAGTAACTACAATAATCACTACATGGTTCTAACATGCTCCGTGCCTGCTGAGAAATGCCCACCATGTACCATGGCACTGCAGCCTAGACTCGCATTTCGAACTCCAGTCAGTCCGCACAGAAAGCCATAAATAATTCGTGATCATTGAATTATGCGCAGGAGAGGGCTTCACTTATAACTCTGCAGTTAGAGTTACCCCCCCCCCCCCCCCTCCCCCATTCCGCTTGGAAGAATGCTGGAACCGATGTCTAAGTGTAGTTTTAAACATCATGCTGAATCGAATGGGCCTAGATTAGCGTGAAGTGAACCAGTGCCGAGTAGTTGAATTCTGGTATTAGGCGACACTTGGAGTTGCTGGAGAATGCAAGCTGAGCTTCTCGAATTTACTAGTGCTGATTTTGCATCTGCATACACCACTAGTAATTCCTTCATGTGGAATATAGCTGCTTGGAGACTGATACAGAACCTATGGCCGACTTTTATTTTGATGTAGTTGGGATATCTGTCAGTTCAGGGCACCATACACTATAGCAGTTTCATGTGCAGTTGTGACCAAAGAAATCCAACCCACGTGCCGAAAGCAGCGCCAGGCAGGGCTCATGCGGCACTCCGATCAGTTTTAGGAACATGCATGATGCAATTGAAATGGAAACGCGGCGCGCGGGTCGGATTTCCTAGGCCACGACGGTAGTTTCCTTTCTGTATGTTCTGCACAACGTGTGCCACTCATGGGTGGTACTTTACCAGTGTTGAAGATGTACACATGGAAGTTTGGTTTGGTCCCCGGCTGGGAGGCCTAGTGCAGTCACTTGGTTTTGTGCGTCAACAGTGCAAACTGCAAAGTACACTAATATCAAGAGGGTGGCATGAGAAGAGAAAAGGTAAAACAGAGCATAACCGGAGCATGTGACAAGAGGAAAGGAAAAAAGAGGGGGATGTGGACTGGACGGATTTATGAACCAGTAATAGTGGGTCAGGACTCAGGACATGACCAGAAGTGAAAATTTGTCGGTAGACTTGTCCTTGAAAGTTGAATAGTGGAAGAAGCCGATAGATGTTGAGTGACGACGTCAAAAGTCAATAAATAACAACTTCTGGGTCAAATTGGATCCACTCCAACCATAGTAAAATAGGTATAGCATCTGATGGAGAGGCCCCTCATGTTGCATGCTGGTGTGAAAGTTGTGCTACCAGTGGTGGGTCCCCACCAGCTGGGAGGCCTAGTGCAGTCACCACAGGTGGATATGTCACCCAAGTATGAAGGAAACCGCCCTAATAAGTATGTGACTAGTATGTGCCCATACAATATCTGGACCCATGTTGATCGGAGACTCAGTGTCACCATAACTCCGGCGGCCGCACTGTGATGTGGCACTTTCAAGCCCCATGGACGCCTTTCAGCTCTTGGTATACACGAACTTGTGGATACCAGATTGTATGTATGGGTTTGGGCTAAATAGTTATCATCACTGCTCCATGGTTCCGGGGAAGTCACGTTCCCCATGCGGCCCCGGTGGTTTATCAAAATTCACTGGAAATGCCGATCATTATAACTTAATATAAGGCTTTCCATAGAACTCTTGCAAGTATTAAAGGAAGATGCGATATGTTTGCGCTGACTAAGTGTACAGTTGAGGTGCATGACAGATTTTCTGCCATCTATTGGGCATATTAGCCTGCATTGCCATAGCTAATAGTTATGGGGAACTTGATGGTGTATAGTGAACTTGCATGCCTGTTGGAATACCACCAGGGTAACGGGCGGATATGGAGGTGTTGGTAGTGGGTGTGATCATGTACACCTGGGCCTGTCGTTGTGAGCATCACACCGTATCTGAGAGCAAGTGGCTGGGAATGAGCGGTCCCGATTCTCTGGAAGAAGAGGTTATAAATTATGTAGTAATCTCTGGCAGCAATCTTGAGATAGATCCATAGCACAATGAACACTTGCTTCTTCGAAGTAGATGTGCAAAATAATTGTCTGTGGAAACTCTCTCAATCAGCTACACACCCATATACGTCGTATCAAGAGTACATAACCCCCCAGAGTGTGCAACGCCGATCCAGCTCTGTGTAGGGTCTTGGTCGAGCGGAATCGGATCTTCTGATGTCATGCGTACACTTCACACCAGCGGAAGGCCGGTCTCGAGGCAGGGCACCATTGTTTTTGATCCAAGAGTACCCGCGACTCCCCGGGTTCCCCTCAGATGTGTACGGTATTATGACGCAAAGATCCGATTCCGCTCGACCAAGACCCTACACAGAGCTGGATCAGGCGTTGCACACTCTGGGGGGTTATGTACTCTTGGTCGTATTGGTAGTCTTTGAACTGAGCCATCTTAGGGCCATGATGTAATTTTCTCGCAATCTCAGATTCACGATGCCATTCGTTGACGATACAGTGTCCTTTCACACGTCTCTGTTTTCAGTAGTACCAAAAGGCCATGCCATGTTGCCAATAGATTTTGATCATGAAGCGTTGCATCTTTGTTCGCAGTACC
Organism: Sycon ciliatum; assembly: GCF_964019385.1. NCBI lineage: Eukaryota > Metazoa > Porifera > Calcarea > Leucosolenida > Sycettidae > Sycon > Sycon ciliatum. The sequence goes on from NC_088643.1 coordinate 49,597,598, forward strand.
AGTACAAGTGCAATGTACCTCTTCGAAGTGTCTCCTCAATGGAGGATCTGCACACATCCTTCAAGGTACCGTATTGCAGGCTGGCGTTGGCCCATGGGAGGACTACTGAGTAGTACCCCCCCCCCCCCAACACCCAACACCCAACACCCAACACCCAACACCCAACACCCAACACCCAACACCCAACACCCAACACCCAACACCCAACACCCAACACCCAACACCCAACACCCAACACCCAACACCCAACACCCAACACCCAACACCCAACACCCAACACCCAACACCCAACACCCAACACCCAACACCCAACACCCAACACCCAACACCCAACACCCAACACCCAACACCCAACACCCAACACCCAACACCCAACACCCAACACCCAACACCCAACACACAACACACAACACCCAACACCCTCCTGAAGGTCTTATCACCACAGTAGTGTATTCAATGATCACTGGCACAGGAGTGACAGGACACATGTAGAAGGGCATGCTTGGTAATGCTCCATACTTCATGCGGTGTGTACGGCTCATCACGTGTGCAAGAATAGACTCGGATGGAAATCCGAGGATAAATGTAAAGAAAAGAAAAAGGACCAAGGCACTTCAAGTTACGCTATAATGTCCACTAACACCACCAGCTACTAAACAATCAGCTCATGCGATAACATTGCGCAACACTGACCGTCTGTACTGACGTTCTGCAACTAGCTGGCTATCAGCTCAAGCACATATTGGATACGCACTCCAACAGCCTTCTAACTTGGAAGGTTCTATAAGTTATATGATAAAATAGGAGGGGAAGGTGAGTACAGCCAAGACAAGCACAAGCTGAAAGTCTCAGCCAGTGTGAAGGACGTTGGCAGGTGTACATGCATGTCGATGACGATACTGGCAAGACCATTGGACAATACGGTCAAACCACGATTCAAGGACGCAAAGCAGCATTTCACAATTTGTGCGGCTCAAAAATGCGAAGATCAATAAAAGGGATGTTATCGCATGAGCTGATTGTTACTGGTGGTGGTTTTGCATGGACCTTATAGCGTAACTTGTGGTTCCTTGGTCCATTTTTTTCTTCTTTTCTATACACTTCATGCGGTGTGTGCATTTCTCTTTCTCTTTTTCTTACTGCAGGCTCGATCAGATATCCATTCAATGTGGCTTTCCATGGGCATCATCGTTGTAACTTTGCTATCCCATGGCAGCGTAGCCCAAGATGCTTCGGGGTCTGACTGTGACATGGTCTGCACAGTCGTAGTTCTGTCTGGTACTATGGCAAACTGCTCCGCTAGTCAGTGCACACAACCAAGTCCATCTAACGTTACAGATCACTGTTCTGAAGATCGAATTGTCACACTGTACGTGCAAATAGACTACTGTATGCAATGTACTCTGCATTGGCTGCTCTGTGTTCAGTTTACCATCTGAAATACTTGATCGGTATGTGGACCCCCCCCCCCCCCACCACATACACACAGTGTATATCCCCAGTTAGGGGAGTGGAGAGGGTTATGGTGTTATTCCTTCGCGGTAATTTCTTTCATGTTTGCAAGTAAGTGCCAGAGGCATAGGAAGCGGAGGGAGGGGGGGGGGGGGGAGGGGCAGATAGGGCAGAAAATCGGTGAACCTGCATGTTTGCTAGCGAAAGTGAGAAGCATGCAAATCAACCAGTACATGCACTCAGATTGATCGTAGTCCGAGCTGACCCTCGGAATGCAGTAGTTTCGGTTAGATGTACAACCATGTAACATTACTTGACAAACAATCATGTAACATTACTTGACAAACAATCATGTAACATTACTTGACAAGCCCAGACAGTTTCGAGATTGTAACAAGATACAGGAAATGTGTGTGTGTGTGTGTGTGTGTGTGTGTGTGTGTGTGTGTGTGTGTGTGTGTGTGTGTGTGTGTGTGTGTGTGTGTGTGTGTGTGTGTGTGTGTGTGTGTGTGTGTGTGTGTGTGTGTGTGTGTGTGTGTGTGTGTGTGTGTGTGTGTGTGTGTGTGTGTGTGTGTGTGTGTGTGTGTGTGTGTGTGTGTGTGTGTGTGTGTGTGTGTGTGTGTGTGTGTGTGTGTGTGTGTGTGTGTGTGTGTGTGTGTGTGTGTGTGTGTGTGTGTGTGTGTGTGTGTGTGTGTGTGCTACCGGTGTGAAACACAGTAATGAGTCACCAGATCATCGCTTAGCTTACTGCCCTGGTTGCCACCAGCTCAGTGTTGCACAAGGGAACTCAGTGCCCTGGTCTCCACCAGCTTGCTCTTGATGTTTCTCATGCTCGCGGTGGATCTGAGCATAGAGCTGAAGAGACCCTTCTTGCCTCAGCGCCAACAGGCCGTCTCATTCCAGGGCAGTTCTTCCGACCCAGAGCGTAACTTTGACCACAGAAGCCGGCACCGTGTGTCACCTTGCTGGATGCTGTACAGGAGCGGTCCATCATGAATGTGTTCTGTTGTTTCTGCTGTTTCTGCTGCCGCCGCTGCTGCTGCTGCTGTTTCTGCTGTTGCTGCTGTTGCTGTTTCTGCTGTTGCTGCTGTTGCTGTTTCTGATCCCATCATGCCTTACAGCGAAACTGGTGAAGTTGAAGACGTTGGTTTGGAAGTTTCCTATACTGATGAGATGTAAGTTACCATCCGTTGGGGGTGCGGCGTCCTATCACAGCAGAGTACTTCTGTAACTGGCATTGCACTGCATTGCTCTCTAAGTGTGTTGAGCTCTTCTGCATGCTAGTGCCATAATGCTCAAGTGTGAGCATGATGACTAATACACTTCCCCATTTGGTGCTTATGTACTGTAGGAATGACACGATCATGATAACACTGACTCTTGGTGGAAGGTGAGTACAGTACACTGTACTAGTATCTACTTCATCGGATACTTCCTATGAGATGTGTGTATTGGCTCAAATACGCTTTTAAAAGGGGAAGTGCATTGTTTCTTCAAGTAGGGCTCAGATGAAAGACAATTCGATATCGGTTTGAATGGCATATCTCTCGCATGCATACGATAAGCCAAACTGGCCAAATCGCCAATTGTATGATCCACGTTTCCATGGCGACTACAGGTGATGAAGCACATTCTGCTTAGCTCCATGAGAGAGAAGGTCGATCACTGCAGAATTTGTTCATTTTCAACTGTCTTATTGTATTCATGGTGGGAAAGAAGGGCTGCGTTAAATGCCGCTAGTGCCGTGACCTGTTTATTTCTACTGTATTAGTAGTCCTCTTCGTTGTGTACTGGGACGTGACACCGACAGAAGATAGCTGGAGTGCGGAGGCATCAGCATACAGCGAAAATAGTGACAAACCTAGTGCTGAAATCGTGGCTGGGACAAATCAGACGTTCAGCATTTACCCCCACCACCAAGGACCATGCAGTTTGCTCTTTCCACTTCCTGAAGATAGATGTGATGCTTGCTGGCGACTCTCCTATCTCTCGTAACATCTTCTGAAGCCAGGTGAGACGACGGGTGGTGGAGATTGAGGAACGAAACAATGTCGTACTTTGAAGTGCTTTTTTGAAAGTTTGCCGAAAATGTCTCAGGAGAGATGGCGAATACCACACATCTTATCCTAGAGAAACCACTTTCTAGGCTACAGTCAGCCTAGGGAAATGCAGGAGAAGGCCGATGAACAGTTCCCGGCACTAACAGCATTGAACACAGCACTTCTTTCACATCGTCAATACAATAAGACATTTGAAAATGACCAAATTCTGCAGTGATCGACCTTCTCTCTCACGGAGCTAAGCAGAACGTGCGTCATCACTGAGTCAGTCACTATGGCAACGTGGATAATACAATAATTTGGAAAGTTTGGCTTATCGTATGAAACCGAGAGATATGCCATTCGAACCGATATCAACTTGTCTTTCATGTGAGCCCTACTTGAAAAATCGCTGCACTTCCCCTTTAACCATAAAAGCTTGACATGATACTATCATGTAACTGTGTGACACCCGTTGTGTGCTGCTCAGCCTAAATGTACATGGCTTCTCTGAGACAGCAAGTACAATCAGACTAAAGAAAAGTCCTTTAGGCTACGCACAAGCAGAGTTTTCGAATATTTCCACTACTACTTTCATCGCCTTCTCGTAAGGTGGATACAGGCAGAAAGGAAAGCAAGCAGTACGATCACTATTCTACATTGTCAAGGTGAAGAAGCAGCAGTAAGAGCATGTACTGCTTGTGAGGAGCCTGAAGGTAGGTCTGTTCCTTTGCCTGATATACTAACGCAATGTATCAAGCAATCATTTAAAAGATCGTGGACCGCATAAAGAAAGGACCGAGCTGGATGA
>NC_088643.1:49606899-49724399 GCF_964019385.1 Sycon ciliatum
CTTCCCCCAGGGTCACCCCGCACCCGGTCGCACCCCTCCCCACTGCCCTGTGACACCCATGCTGTGAGTGTGGGAGCTGGAAATCTAGAAGAGCCCGAGCTGAGATGCGGTGCTGCAGGGTACCATGAGTACAGAGTTGGTTGCCTCCCTCCCCACATAAGCTAGTGCGCACAGGATTACCATGCAGGAGCCCACATGTCGGCCATGGGTTCTCTGGCTCCGGAGAATGGTTTTGCGGGCAATGCTATTATCACAGCAGAAGCTAAACAAACGAGAGAGCTTGGAAGCTCAGGGCCCTAAGCTATTCTTTTTTGCGTAGCGAGAGTCAACTTTCTCTTTGCATTCGATGGTAATACGACACCGTCTACCACCTTGATGACCTAGGCAAAAAAAGCATAGGGATGTTATACAAGGAGGCAAACTTCCTTCTGCTAGGGATGTTATAAATTTTTCATTTCTCCTATTTTTTTTAGGGGAAGTATACCCTAAAATCAAATTTCACCAGTTGTAGTCTTCTGGGTGCTGAGTCGAATGGTCTTGGTCCGAGGAAGCTGCGACGCTCCCTTCCTTCTTTTTCCCAATCGAACCCGCGCACTTCCACCGAAACTGGGTGACTGCGCCCTACTAGATGGGGATTTGTATGCAAAATGTCACTAAAAGTGCTATGTCGTTCTTATAAAAGCACGGATGACCGCGATTGGCCCATATGTTGTAGTCTTTTGGACGCTGAGTCGACTGGTTTTGGTCCGAAAAGGCTGCGATGCAGCGTTCCTCCTTTATTCCCAATCGAACATGGTTGAACAAGCGGTCACGTGCTCCTGGGTGCCCAAATCACCTGGTCACCGCGCCAGCAGGCGACAACTTTCACACCAAGGTTCAACTCGAGTTCAACTCGAGTGACAGTGACTGCACCCAAAAAAGGTCAAACAGGCTAGTAAGTTGTACCCTGCAGGCACGGTGACCAGGTGACTGGTGTACGCAGGAGCACGTGACCGCTTGTTCAACCATGTTCGATTGGGAATAAAGGAGGATTGCTGCATCGCAGCCTTTTCGGACCAAAACCAGTCGACTCAGCGTCGAAAAGACTACAACATATGGGCCAATCGCGGTCATCCGTGCTTTTATAAGAACGAAATGGCGCTTTTAGTGACATTTTGCATACAAATCCCCATCTCGTAGGGCGCAGTCACCCAGTTTCGGTGGAAGTGCGCGAGTTCGATTGGGAATAAAGGAGGAAAGGAGCGTCTCAGCTTCCTCGGACCAAGACCATTCGACTCAGCACCCCGAAGACTACAACTGGTGAAAATTTGATTTTAGGGTATACTTCCCCTTTAAGACATAACTTAGGATTCGAATCTGCACTATCGCCCTGCATGCATTCCCCCAATACACTTCGCATACGTACTCATTCTTCCAAGTTGCTTCACGTTATAACCTTGCATTTGAAAGCCATATTTGAATATTGTGGCCAGCTCTGTCTTTGATGGTACGGTACGGGACAGGTACGGGATAGCGCCAGGCATGCCGATGCTGTCCTTGAGGGTACGGTACGGGACAGGTACGGGATGGCGCCAGGCATGCCGATGCTGTCCTTGGTGGTACGATACGGGTCAGGTACGGGATAGCGCCAGGCATGCCGATGGCACAGACAAACAAACCAACAAACACGGAATTAAAGCTGTGTGGACCCTGGCTAGCGCCAGACGTTACTGAAGTAACGTCTTTTGCATAGCTACGGGAATAATTGTATGTGTTACTCCGTTTGTGTCTTGTGTCATTTGATGCCGGAGACACATCAACTACTCAAGTTTGAGTCAGCATCAATGGAAGCATCCTATTTAGAGTCCGAATCAGTGCTTTTGATTGATTATGGGGCGCATGGGGACAACAAGTGGTACGGTCAATACCGTAGTGACCGTAGCGTGTCCGACACCCCTGCACCACCCCTGCACACATGTCAGTGGCAAAGAGGAAGACTGGTGCTTTCTGTGCTTTTAAAGAGTAATAATATTATGACCTCTGAATGGCATGGTCCAGCCAGTGACATGTGTAAACGCCACTCCTAACATAATGGACTGTGTGAACTGCGCATGTGCCAGATTGGTGTCACTCAACTTGTTCAGCATGCCAACATGTCCAAAGTTAGTTGTAACATGCCAGAACAGACTTTGCCAACTCGCCCTATGTTATCATGGCCCACGAATCCATCTATAGGCACATCACGGGAGTAATACTTGCTATGGATGCAGCATTGCCATGTCTACAGTGTTGGTATGACTACAGCGATCCAAGCCAAAGTCAGCAGCAGAAGACCTAGCAAGAATGCCTGGCTGCTGTACATAGCCATTCACGCGAAGCATTGTCTTGATTGTGCTGTGATTGTGTTTTGATGCTCCTTCAGAACCGCTCGATGAATTGAAGGGTGCTGTGGACGTAATGGATAGTAAGGATGGTGGTTAGGGTGGTGATGATGATGGTGGTGGTGGCGTGGTGGTGGTGGAGTGTGTGTGTGTGTCACGTGTGTGTGTCACGTGTGTGTGTATATGCGTGTGTGTGTGTGTGTGTGTGTGTGTGTATGTGTGTGTGTGTGTGTGTGTGTGTGTGTGTGTGTGTGTGTGTATATCTATATATGTGTATGTGTGTGTGATTATTGCGAAGGCATAACTATGTGCACGAGATTCACTGTCGGCACATAAGCCTGGTTTTAGTGTTGACATACATAGAAATACCTACCGGGTGTGAATAGAAGCCTGATGTGAATAGAAGCCTATCCCTGGCATCGGCTTCTACAGGAATAAGCCCGGCTTTAATACGCTACATTACGGTATATGTGTGTGTGTTAGTTTGTGTGTCACTGTGTGTGTGTTAGTTTGTGTGTGTGTGTGTGTGTGTGTGTGTGTGTGTGTGTGTGTGCGTGCGTGTGTGCGTGTGTGCGTGTGTGTGTGTGTGTGTGTGTGTGTGTGTGTGTGTGTGCGCGTTAGTGTGTGCGCCTGTGTGGTGTGTGCAAGTGTGTGCCTGTATGGTTGTTTGTATGTGTAGAGCGCATATGTGGGTTAAGGTGTAATTAGTGCTGCTGTCAGACAGACATTTCATGCTGCTGGTAGCTTTCAGTTGCCACCCACACGTGGACATGGCTGCAGTTGACGTGCTACCAACATATGGCTGAAGTTTATGATGCAAGGACATTTCAAGGCGCAACCACTTTGATAAGGTGGCCCCATAGGACTAAGACGGAAACGTTAGATCCAAGATCGAATGAAGTGCGGCTTCAAGTCGTATACCCTGGATACGGGAGCCTTGTGTAGCTAGTTGCATGCGGTATGACTGTGGTCTTGTTCTGTGCTCCGATGGGTAGTAATGTGCGGCGGGTTTTAATACATGGTTAAGCCTAGGGTTGATGTTCTAGGTAAAATGATATACAGTAACGTTAGAGTCACGCGCTGAACTTGAGAACGTGGAGCCCAAGAACGTGCAGCCTGAAATTCTAAGAACGCCACAGCCTAAAGCTGAGAACGGCGGTGTTGGTTTTCTGGCAGCTTATGGGATACATATGATCCAGGACTGGTTGTTTCGAAGAACGTGCTATGAGAACGCAGCCAGATTGCTGACAAAATATGAACGTCCCAGGCTAACCCCTTGGATACAAAGTTCTTGGGTGCGCGACTGTACTGTAGGATCTGTACAGTCATGAGCATCTTTGATACTTCTTCTAAGTACTACGACTTAGTTTCGCCCGGCCAGAGTTAGCGTAGCATACCCTCCTATACTGATGAGTTCTCATGTAGCCATCACCTGATGAGTTCTCATGTAGCCATCACCTGAAGATTACTAAGCACATGAAACTACTAGAGGAGTTATCTCAGACTGTCCTCATCCGCTGCTGTGCTGATTCGCGCCTTTTACGTATGTCCATTACCATGTTCCACTGTCAATGTGTAGATCCTGTGCCGGCCTACAACTTTCCACAGTCTGCTGGTGTGCTGTCCAACACAGCTCAAGATAACTTCCTGACACTCATTGAAGGTAATTACCCGTAGACGTCACTGATGGGGTAACGGAAAATGCCGTACACCAGGCATTACCGTATTTTAAATTAGGGCTGTAACGGGTAGGGCCCGGGGTTTGGTCGGGTAACGGGTCTGGGTATTTTTATCCAGGTAGCACGGGTACCCTATCGGGTATTTTTTGACACAGTTTGTACTGTGAGTGTGCACTTGCGCTACATAGAAAGTGTACAGTAGCATGTCGTCATGCTGTTTATATGCACCGTTGCGAAAACACCGTACTTCAACTACCCGATCGGGTTCTCAGGAGCAAATTGCTACCCTACTACCCGATCAAATTACAGGTTGCACGGGTACCCTACTACTCGTTGACACCCCTACTTTAAATGCAGATTCATTCGGTTGTTCTTGTTTTCTGTTTAGTTCATCTTTCAGTTGCTAAAAGATGTCAACAGTAGACGTGCGTCCTATTTCATGTTATCATTTCAAATGCGCATATTTACCCGGCCCTTTGACTTTTTGTTGTTGTTTGTATTCTTTATTTAGAGTGGGAAGTCCAAAACAGGCCCTAGCCTAATAACAATGGTCCCACTAGTGAGGGAATGCTGTATATCTGTGCATAAGGATCAGTGAGTGTAACAGCAACTAGTAGCTCTTCCCCTGACTTATTGGGCTTTGGTTTTTTCTCGGACCAAGCAGCGGCAAAGAATCTCTCTGCAGTATCTAGTTCACGCTCAGCAAAACAAGTTGCCTTGTTGATGGTAATGGGCTTGCATCTACTTACATCTCGTACTAGTACATGCTTTGCTTTGCACTGTCCTCCACAGGACACGACTCCTCTCTTGCTTCAACCTTCCAGCAAGGATCGCAGGGTGATCTAAGGGTGAGGGTCAGCCAGGTGTCAGCCTTCAGCTTGGTGTGTGTGCATACTTGGCAAGGACTACAGGCCCCTAATCTGGCATCAGGTTTCAGTGGCGATAATTAAAATGGTTGGAAATGGAAATACAGACGTTGGCACATCGCAGAGCAAGAATTTCTCCAGCATTACTGCCCCCCCCCCCCCCCACACACACACACATGTTGTATCTGTACTCAGCGGCACATGTCCATGCACGCATACTAGTACATACTCAATATTCAACAACGCTTTACAAGAGGGTGACGTTACATCTCATCAGTGGTGCTCAAAGTGACTGGTCAAGCACATCGCATTGAAGTTTCTTTTTTAGCTGAAAACGTACTGTGAGAAATACAGCGGGCTATGCACTAAGACAAACCGCAAACACGAGCAGACGTGGACATACCCACTGGTATTGAGCATGTACCTGATGACTATGAACGGTTTTGCTAACATTTCCATTGTCCAACCCAGGACTTTGTTTGATGCGTGTGTCCTGTCTTTGTAGGGGACTCCTAATGGAAATGGAGTTACACCGGGAGCTGGAACTTCATCTTTCGGGTTTTTCAATGCAGCAACCGTTGACCTGGATGAAAGTATGGCTGCTCCTCCGACACCAGGGACTATCCCGGAAGTCAGTGAATCAGCACCTACTTCCCCCTGGGACACGATTCATTTGAAAGAGGACAGTCCTGACCACCCAGTGGACGCTGGACAGACTGAAAACCCGTACAACTCGATTGCGTTTGTTAGAAACGACAGCAGGGGACCACCTGTAGAATTGGATGTAGACAAGAAGTACCAGCTGCAGCCCGTGATCGCTCCGGTGGTGCCGGCCTCTCACCGCCAATCCAGGAACTCATCTCCTGCTCTTGATTTGGAAACGGATGACACTCCTGATGGCCCACCACTGAAAAAGCCGGTTGCTCCTCCGCGTGCCCGCAATAAAACTGCACCGCCTGAAAGGACAGACAATGTCAAGGAAGAAGTGCCAGCAAGCACCTCTCCTGAAGCTGTAGCATCTGAAACTGTTTACGCTCAAGTCGCCGAATCGCCGGAACGTAAAAAGGAGACAAAGGAAGTGGATGCTCCTGAAGCTGTAGCATCTGAAACTGTTTACGCTCAAGTCGCAGAATCGCCGGAACATAAAAAGGAGACAAAAGGAGCGGGTGCTCCTGAAGCCGTAACATCTGAAACTGTTTACGCTCAAGTTGCAGAATCGCCGGAGCGTGAGCAGGAGATCAAAGAAGCGGATGCTGCCAAGACGGACGCTCGCACGCCTCCACATCGTTTTGCGAGTGGAGCTAGCTCCGCTGAGAATCTCTACTCGGAGGCGAATGAAGGTGGCTTGATTGACACTGCTGATAGTCAGGTGGAGAATCCCTATGCTTCTCTTGGCGAGGCACGCGCTGGCGTTATGCCCAGGAAACGTGGGCCGCAAGTGCAGCCGTACCGGGTGAAGGAGGATACCAGAAAGGATATGCTCAGGCGGATGCTGAACGCAGATGGCTCACAAGAGGCCGGCAGCAGTATCACGAAGCGTGCCTCGTGGGCTGGTGGCGATACCAGCGCGGCCGGCCTAGATCCAAGAAGACGATCATTTGTGGCCAGAAATCCTGAGGATCCAGACTACGCCTTTCCCGACAAATCTCCAGCTCGTGCATCGTGTGCTGTTTTCACTGTACCCCGTAGCCAAAATACGAATATGGCTGATCATGATAGTAGCGCTGGTGATGCTAATCAGGAGGAAGAGGACCATTCGAAGGAAGACAGCCCACAGGAAGAACACATCGGACAAGAAAGCGAGAGTGCTGAGCAAAGTACTAGTGACACTTGAATCCAACTACGGATATCACGGTGAGTTTTGTGGCTGGCGTCTTCAACCTGTTCAGTGACGAGTTTTCCCTGCAGCCAATAGTCTTGAACAGTCGTATGCAGGCCTAGGTAGCGGATCACTGTGTGACACACCGGTATCTGTGCGTTATGAATGGCTGGCACGGACTATTGTGCTGCGTAGTTCAAAATTGGTGGCTGCTAAGATGCACTTAGCCACAAGGTAAGATATCACAACTGGGTGCCGCCGACCGAATTTCCAATTGTACCCAACATACCACAGCTATAGGGCAATAATACTTTGGACTTTTTTTGTCATGGCCATGCCTGACGCACGTTTAGCAGACCATTGACTGACAGATTCTCCTTCTCTACTCTGGCAAGTACACTGTCCGAATTCCTTCTGTCTAAGCTGCTGCTGATACAGCTCGTCTAACATTTACTGCTGCTGCTCTGGGTTGACCATTGCCGTTTACCAAGATTGTGATTCAAGTAATAGTTGCTGTATCCCGGCCGTGCCTAGGCGCCTTGTTGAATCGGACCGTGCGGACAGCACAGGATCATTGCATTGCAGTATCTACAAGTATTATTAAAAACTGTGTTCTGATCGGTTTCTGTCAGAGATAAGTCTGTTCCTTCAGCTTATGGTGAGGCCTTTCGAAGCTCAGCCACAGCGGTGAATGCTGAGAGGGTTTGGGAGTATTCCTGCCAAGCTGCAGCAGCAGAAAAGGCTTATCATGTCTCAGTGGTAAACTTGCTTTGCTTCTCTTCACGCTTTCGAAAAGGGGCACGAGTTTTATTATTATTTACCAAAGAGTTTTCTGCCTTCTCATCCTTTTAAAGTCAACTCGGCAGGAAGAAGACAGAGGCCGGCTCTTCTTATCTTTTGTTGAATAGGCCGCTGCTTGTCTGCACCCCGGGGCCGGGTGCAAAGGCACGAAAGTAGGCGTTGATCTACAAAAACTGGTGTCTGAGGACCTTACTACAATCATGTAGTTTTCATCATGATAACAAGTGTTGTACACCAGCCCGAGTAACTTGAACTACCACAAAGCCTCATGATACAGTAACAGCACTACCCATATACAGGTACAGTTACCTCGTTAGCCAGATGTCATCACTCAGTGTGACAACTGCCCATTAATTCAATTCCCATAATTACGGTCAACTTTGCGTATAACGACATTCGGCGGGGCATCAGAAAAGTGTCCTTATTCGCTAAGTGTCCTTATACCCGAAGTCTCATTATAATTATTATTATAATGTCCAATCTGACTGTAATAAATATTCGACGAGGAGACAGCAATTTTAATAATTATGGCAATAAGTAGGACGAGCTGAAGTGACATTTGGATTACTTTATTAACAATGTAAGCGATGGAGATGATGTAATACATTGTATTACAGTTAGATGGGACATTGCTCTGGGCATGGACATTCTGTCATTATCCGCGAATTGTCGTTATATCCGCAGTCGTTATTAGCGAAATAATTAGTAGACTGTATAGGAGTCCGCTAGTCAAAATTCGTCATTCCCCCAGCACTGCCCCGGGGGCAGATACACTCACAGGAAACCAGTAATATTATTGATCATACGGTAATTTATCTCGCCTAGCAAAAATAACCGCCATCACGGTCAGCTGTAAACATGCTATGAACATGTGCATCATGGAGAGTGTCAGAGTGGTAAGTATAGTAATCATTACATCCTATCACATTGCGACGATGATCAAACTCCCCTACTGATAAAACAGTAACTGAAAAAATCCAGTGAAAAGGACGCAGAATTACAATGTAGCATGCGTCTGCTGTGCCATAAAAACATGATGAACTATGCATGGCTCTGTTCATCAGTTCCGCACAAATAAAACAGAGACTTGGCCTGTTACTTTGAAGAAACCTATTCCTGATCTTTATTGAAAATGATTAAATTTGTAAGAAATTTGCAGCTTTCGTAAAATGGACCCTGGCATGGTCCCAACCCAAGGCTTTCGACTTTATTTATAGGCATAATAAGCAGCAAAATATCTTCACACTGCAGTACTGTGATCGTGAAAGGAAGGCCGCAAAGCTGAGTAAAACACGTGCCAGTGAAAAGCTTCATTCCGAAAATGACTAATTGTTGCCAGTTGAGAATTTTCAAATCCCAGCGTCAATGGTGGCAGTCTGGTTGTGGGATACTAGTTTGACTATCGGCTGCTGGCGTACCCACAATAGCACCTCCGCCGTCAGTGTGGCGTAATATGCCTTGATGATCCGCAGTTCCTGGCGAATAGGGCAGCCTTTGTCGGCCAGAGTGCTAATGTGGTCGGCCTTGGCCTCGTCGGTCGCATCATCCTTGAACATCACGACGTACTCGTCAGGTAGGTCTGGATCGGGAATTCCTTCAAGCGGGGCGAGCTGAGCAGCCATAATTACTCTGATGGCTGGCTTGTTGAACTGTTAGGAGCAGGGGCTCGTCAGTAGCAGCTAAGCTGGTAGTAGTAGTAAGTAAAAAAAGACTTGTCTCTACAGACTTGTATTTGCCAGACTCTAATAAAAAAAATGTTGCACTCCAGCTCAGCCCTTCAATTCTTCCTTTTATAGCTTCCTGGGAAGCCTGATAACTACGCGATAGCTACCGGTACGAGCGTACTGCCTGTTTTCATGGTTTTGAGGATGAAGCCTGGATCGATGGAGCGCTGCAGGCCTGCGTGGGTAGCAAGCACTGAGTAAACTGTAAAGCCTTGGTTGAATGAAAACACGTTGTTTGGTTGACAGCTTGTTCCAAGGCGGATAGGAGCCAAGGCGGTGCCCTGGAACATGCTGTCAACTCACAGTACAATAAAGCAGTTGTGCAAATCACTTGAAAAGCACGTGTCAAGACTTGCCGTGACAAATCATGTACAATCATTGTATGTTCTGCATGCACGGAGAACCGGTTGTTGCATTAATTTTGAGTACGTTGCCAGTCCAAGCTGGACAGACTTGACACTTGCCTGAACATGAATCCATGATCCAGTGTAAACTCTGCCGGTTATAAGACGGCGGGAGTGTGCAGGACACACATCATGGTCCTTGGTCATCACGAATCTAGTGGATAATGTTGATGGACCAAGTGGCTACCGTATTTTCTCTAATAAAAGCACAGTGGTGCGACTGATGATTTTTTCTTTCTTTCGTATCTGGCTTGCAAGTGTTGAGTTTCAGAGAGAAAAAGAGCAGTACGAGGCATGTGGCCTCTAAATTCCTAAAAGCACAGTCTCCACTGCACGCATGCATCGAAAACCTGTTGCAACTGTCTGCCCCTGGGGAAAATCGCAATTATTATTATTATTCTCTCTCTTATTTGGCTGCAGACCGATGGAATAGTGCTCCATCTGATATCCGCACTGCTGCATCGCCATGCATTACTTTCATTCTTAGGGTACCCCGTAAGAAGACCTTGAGTCTGTGGGGAATGCCCTATTAAAATATGAATAAATAATAATAACTGTTTACACCAGGGAGCAGTACAATACCGTACTGCTCCCTGGTTTATGTACACACGGCACACGCTCTTCTCGATGAAAATACTAGTAGGTAGTTTTCTGGCAGGCAAACCAGAAGATTGGCCATTCCACCTGCAGAAAATTTCCAAAATTGTCACAAATTCCCGGCGAGTAGTGCCAATACTGACCGCAAATTGTGCTGCGAATTTTGAGGTTTTCTTCCGCGATTTCCCCCGGGGACAGAACTATGCAGAGACATGAAAAACGGTATGCCAACAGACTCAGTACAGTGCCTGTAACTTGAATTTTGCACAAAGAGCTTCTCATCTCCTGTAATTGCATACGATACCTTCTGGTAAATCTGCATTCCTAGGAATTCCATGCCAAAACTATGCAAGACACAGCATGCGTAGCTGTCACGAGTTACGACACACTTCCAGAATTACGCCATAGGTCATGTTTGTAACCAGCTTTGCAGAAATGTGCAATCGAGATGTCACTTGCAGCAAGATTGGCCATTGGCCATGATTATACAGCACAATAACGTACAGCGCAATATCACAATCATATTATTAAAGTACATGTAGTAAATTGCAGATGAACGGCGACTTCTAAACAAGTCTCATACTGGCATAATTGAATCAAGTTGTACACAATAATTGAGAATAGGGAACTATTCCATGAGCTGAACAGATTCAATACTGGTAGCATCAAACAACTAGGACTGGCACAAAAGAAACCGCCAACAAGGTATCGTAAAATCACTGCCTTCAAAAATCAAGTCGTCAGCAAGCAGCCTATGATGGCATCAGCAGTACAGTGTATATAGATCGTAGATGAGAGAGCACAGAGCCACATCAGGACGCGGAAACAGATGCTGTGCTCCGTGATTTCCGCGATTCAACACAGTCCACAAAACCCAGAAATTTGAAGGAGAACAAAATTCGGTGCGACCAGCTGTGGAAATTCTGTGTTTTTTTGTTGTTGCAGAATTCTACACGGAATTTCTAATATTCTGCCGCGGAATTCACGAGGACAGCAGATAATCAACAGGACAAAACATACGAACGAGAGGAGAATGACAAGAACCGGACCAAGTGCGCAAGGCGAAGTCACAGAGAAGAACGGAGGACGACTAGTGGTAACAGATCTGTGAACATGCGCGCTTTATTACATGGGGGGGGGGGGGATACTGAGAGGATAGATGTTTTGTACAAGGTTGAGTTTCATGAGTGTTACATGCAGGAGGCCTAGTTTACATGGGAATTTATATTGAGAATTTATTTCTCTTTTGTACAGTGATAGCAAGGATAGATGTTTCATTCACGTGGACTGCAGCTGGCCACTAGATGTTTCATTCATGTGGACTGCAGCTGGCCACTGGCAGCAAGGATAAGACCGAGGTACGGTGGGGATGGCTTCACTGGCCTGGTGAGATACTCCGGGTGATACTGGACGGCGACGAAGTACGGATGACCTACAAATACACACACAGAGCACGAAAAGCAGGTAAGGAAAGACCGCCTCGAAACAGCCAGTTCAAGAACCACCAATCTACAGGAATTTGTGGAGGGGAAGCTTGCCAGCAAAACATGGCTGCGATGGAAAAGACATACATTGCACTAGCACAGTTGCGCTTGGTGAAATGTGACCCGGAGTGCATATTTGGCACCCCCAACTTGCACGGCCCTAGACACCCTGGAAGTGGCACGAATGTGGCTGAAGGTAGACATATACAAATACACAGTACAATGATGTATTGAGAACTGGTCGAGGGCGCCAGCTTTGCACTTCGGGTAGGATTTCACCGAGCGCAACCACACCCGCACAGTTGCTAGTATGGAACGGCAACCTCGGAAGCCTTCGTTATTGGTCTTTACCTGGGGAGTTCTGTCGGCTCAAACCTACAGCTGTTCTTTTGTGGTACTACGGTTTACCAAACCAAACCGTTTGCCCCTCGCGTCAACGTGGCAAATAAGTCAGCATACCAACCCGTCCTTTTCGGATGATCTGCTTGACTGTTGTGCAACTTATGAGACAAATACAGTTGAAACAAATAAAAAATACGATGGATACATTGGCAAATTCTTGTGACTTCATCAACGTTTGCATGCATAATTTCGACACCATTGCTTACTACAGTCCATTTCAAAACTATAGACGCGTACCTAGGCAAAAACCGTTATGCCAGCATCTATACCACATAAAATCTGTGATCACTTTGTGCATAAATTTTTCCAAATTGGGCGTCTGTTATCCAATTGTTTAGAAACTATATGAGAGTAATTGTGGAGCGATCCTGAGCAATATTCCGAAAACTATTCTCAAAAAGGTCCAGCCAAATTTGAAATATTTCTAAAACCCTACGCGTCTATAGTTTTGAAATGGACTGTAGACTGCAATAAAATGTGTAGAAGTAGTTTCCTGATCTCCAGTAAAAGGTAGCAACCAGTGGCCATCACCGAAAGACCTTGAACTACTGAAGAAACAAAGAATTCAAGCTTCAAGTGGCAAACCTGTCGTAGCATTAGGACACATTCTGTACTACTTTGTAGTAGATTTGGTACTCAAACCGTATGCGCAACGGATCGGGAGCTGGCTCACCGCCGATGTCTTGCGGCGCCGATTTTGCCTATGTGAACCAACCCTTAGGGCTTTCCACTAAGTGACGTGTGGGTACCGCAGATCCACGGTAGGCGTGACAACATTCAAGAGCCGTGCAAGGAGTCAGCCATATGCAGCGATCGCGGCTGCAGCACCCATCCGACTAAGTAGCATTCCAAGCAACCGCCTACCTTCAAGCTCCATGATCTCCATTCTCTTGCCTTCCTCGTCACGCCCAACAAACTTCAGTCCATGCTCCTCCAGCTGACTGACTATGTCAGGGTTGACCTGCACGCAAAATGCAGTATAAATACAACATGCAGTCCAAGTCAGCACTGCTCATGTGTAACATCAAGGAGTCAAACACTCAGGACTCGACAACAGCCAGCGGCAAATGCTGCGGTCAACTTGCAGTAAGGCTGTGCGTGTACATTGACATACAGTGCTCCTCTAAGCACACCCGCCTACATATTCTACTCTTGGACCCAGACATGCACCACAGCTTCTTCAACACCAGTGCTTTTAACACGACTAAAGCACAGAGAATACTGAACAACTGACTCCTTTACACAGGATTATATTATAGTAATCAATGTAACGTGTTCAATGGACAAAGAGTACAACTGCGAATTCGTGTACATGTGCAAGTCAAATACCACGTTGCTTACCTCGTAGCGATGGCGATGTCTCTCTTCGACAAACTCACATCGACCATATAACTTGTCTAAAATGATCCACATACACAAGAAACAAAACACCCATTTCAAGTCAAAGAGACTCGGAACCTCGTGGACCCACGTATGGCAGTAGCCACGCAATGTGCAGCACCATAGACAGTGCAATTCAACAACTTGCAAATACTTTTCAGTGGCATAAATACTTACACATGATAGACGATTCCTTTTGCACGAAGATGGTGCGTCGCTTTCCCAGCCTCATTGTACCACCTAGATCACCGTTGTTATGCTCGGGCATCTCGATAATCTACGCAAGGAGCACAACCAACACGACAGTATAGATAGCAAAGAGCTATGTCATACCAATTCACCCAACTGTCCTGCTTACAAGGGACAGCAACAGGCCAACAGATCACAGCTGATCAGCTAAAAGGAAAGAAGTGAGGTGAAGTGTGCTCCACTTACCACTGGGTGTTCTGTGTCTGGGGCAAACTCCTTGGAGTGGGCATCTTCACAGACAAGCAATGACCAGAAAAGACACACAACAAAATTCACATTCATTAGATCGTGTGGAAACGGCACTCGGAATGTGTGGCTGGCACGGAGAAATCGAACTGCATTCGGACACTTAATCAAACAGCAATCGGCAGAGATCAAGCAACACCATTGTGATCATCTTACCAGTCCAGCCAAGGACATTCCTTGAAAACTCAATGACTCCAGCTTGCAAGCCCAAGCAGACACCTACAGCAGTGACGAAGAAACGCACAAAAACAACAGAAGGTTAGGCACAGAAACATTTCCCAGTGATCACACCCAAACTCGATTCCTCCTGTGACTGAACCAAGGGCCATTTTAACTGCCGGAAAAGCTTAACAGTACTTCAAAGCACATGTAATCATGAGGAGGAAGAGGACTAACACCAATGGGGTTGAACGGTACGATTAGGGTACAAATGTCATGGGTTTTTTTCACCAGTAAGAGCCTCGAAGATTCTGGAGAGCACTACGCGAGCCTCTTAGTTTCTAGAGAGCACCACGCGAATGTATCCTAACTTCTCTTTATCTGCTAGAAAAAATACATTCGGGTATTGCTAGTGAAGTGTAAGCAGTTCTTACTATCAGTATGGTGACATGTAAATGGCCATGACGGCGGTAAAAAGGACTGGCAACAAGTAACAGCAATAGAAATGGACTGGCAGGTGAAAATTGCAGGGCCCTAACAACTCAATAGAGGATATTTCAAAGCAGTACATCTCGCCTAAATTCGGAGCCAGAAAACTTCCTTTCATCTCCCACATTTCCCTACACACCAAATTCGACGCATTCAAGTATACTGAACACATTTGGAAACACCAATGACTACAATTTCCACAGTGCGTAGATTCAACTCACCAAGGAAGGGTACCTTGCGCTCGCGCGCCCACTTCACAGCAGATACCTTGCCCTCTACACCACGCAGGCCAAAGCCACCCGGCACTAGCACACCGCTGAGGCAATGCAACACAGGGACACACACACACAGTTGTAAACTACTAGCATTAAACGGCATCGTTGAACCGAGTGCACATGCACACATCCGGTCACACACACACACACACACACACACACAAACTCGCTTTTGTCACATTGTTGACCGACAATGTTTGCAGGTATGCTATCAACGCGGCCAAGCATCAGCGCGAGGCAACGTCCGCATCGGCATGCAGGGAGGGAGAGAGAAAGACCTACTTGCATGAGCTTAGTTTCTTCCATGCTTCGTAATAAGCCGGAGCATCGCTTTCCAATGTCTCCTCCTCCAAGTTCGCTGCCTCGATCCACTGCAGGGTGAGTGAAAGAGGTAAAACCAAGACCATGACCATGAAGTAAGCATAACATAGACTATCTGCACCATGTATTCAACGGGAGCTCAATGCACAGAGATCACAGACAAGGTGGCTGGTAACACACCAGGGCAATCGTTTGTACACACTGAAAAAGAAGGCTCTGTGTCACCTGCCAGGCATGGTGATTTAGCGGCTCACCAGAGACAGCTCAACTGCAATCAGGTTTGCAACAAAGATTACAGGAGAATCAAGTCTTGAGCAAAGAGCAACATAATACGTACCACAATCTTGAGGAGCTTGCTCTCGGAGAGTGCGGCATGTTTGAGCGCCTTGATGACGGACATGTACGAATCCTCGAACTTGGTGTACTTTCCGACCAAGGCAATAGCAACAACGTCCTTCACATTCTCATGTCTGCACACATGTACAGAAGGAACCAGCGAGCAAATAAAAGCCACAAAGTAATGTTGAGAACAATGAATCATGTTGACAGTGCAACATCATCCCTAGCTTGGCCGAACGATCCCATGTGAAGTTGTCTTCCGGGCCCGGATTACAGAAACATGCATCTCCTTTTTATTCCTATCACTATCAGTGACTGCCTTCAAGTGAAGGGCATACTAACACTAACAGCCACCAGGCCGTCACAACAAAGCACAGCACACAAACGCAGTCGCACGCAGACACGATACGTACCTCTCCGCAAGTTGTTCCCATTTGGAAAGGAGCCGGCGAGACGTGGGCGACTTCATCTCCAGATCGAGACGTTTTGAGAAGTAGGGAATGATTTGTTGCGACTCGAGAAGAATAGGCACGCGGTAGATTGATGTGCAGTCATATACTGATATTACCTTGAGAGGATGAAGTACACATAGAAATAAATCGGTCAGCCCCAGCCTTTGGCGAGAAACTGTTGGTACATGCTCGATAATGGTGACTCAGTATCATGCCATGCACATGTATGCACGCGCACCAGACAGGGAAATCTGTACACGTCTGAGCCAATGCATACCTGGTTGGGTGGGACGTGGCAGAACATAGCAATTTTCTCTCTCAAACCCGGCTGCAGGGGATTCTGACTGCGGCACATGATCTGCAATCACATAAACAGACAGGAGCACAACACAATTTCAAATATCACCACACACATGTAGCTATGGTCAGCATAGCTAATGTGAACTTCAAGCAAAATGAGTCCAGCAATGCAAAACAAAGCAAAACATAGCACATGCACAGAGACAAGAGGAACTACTTACAAGATCTGGAGAAAGACCAAGACCACGGAGACTGCGGACACTGTTTTGGGTTGGTTTTGATTTCTGCTCACCAGTTGTACCGGGCTGTGAAAGAAACCAAAGTTAACACGGAGTACTGGTAGTCAATTTTAAAAGGTAGACTGTTTCGTAGTTTCAATACTGATGCATAGCACAGGGGCTTTGTAAGGTATTCAACATTGGTGCCGCAGTGAAGAGGAAAATGGTAAATTGGGTCCAGAAACTCCAGATAGTCCATATTTTATTGCTTCAAAAAAAATCACAAGATGAAACATTGTTGGCGCGGCTTTGGCTACACCTGCCGCACCGGTTCCGCCACCCCTGTAGCATAAATTAATAATATTATATGGCTGAACAAGCCATATGTACACACAAACAAGGGACCCACCTGTGGTACAAGGCTGACATGGCACACCAGGAAGTTTTCTGGGCCAACGCGAAACTGGAACTGACGGAACGCTTCAACGAAGGGCATTCCTTCGATGTCACCAATAGTCCCTCCGAGCTACGGGCGGGCGAGTACAAAGAACACAACATAAATGAGAAGGGCACAGCTACCAGAGCAAGAAACGAAAGTAATCACGCTGACCCCACAAGCAAATGTACTCGAAAAACAACAAACTTGAGACAGCAAGAATGCCACCATTCAGGAATCATGCTACATGCGGTGCGAGTGTCACTTCTAAATCAGCTGATCTCAATCAGCATTACATGTGTTGAGATGCATCGAAGAAAGTCTAGAGCTCACGTTGGGTCACAGTCATACCCAGGTGACAGAGACAGACCTCACAATTGAGTCCGGAACTATGGGGTAAGGACAACACAATCAGCACCTGCTTGATAGCTCACGTACTTCGATAATGCAGACTTCTGGCTCATCCTCATTTCCATCGACTGGTACTTTGGCCACTCGGATAATCCACTCTTGGATAGCGTCTGTGATGTGGGGCACAACTGAGCCAAAGGACGAAAAAAAATACCAGAATGCAAGGGATTTAGCAAATGACATGGTTTTTCCATCCTGAAATGGGAACAATGCAGAACACACACATGAATTCAGACACTTGAGAGTCACAAGGTGCTATGATTGCGACTACATGAAGAATTGGCTTGCATTGGCATTCATGACAAAAAACCCGAAAAAAACCCGAAAAAAACCGACTAAACTAAAAAAATTAGTTTACCACAACAGGAAAGAATTTCTTATTCAGCAACCCCCAATCTGAGCCTCTCCTCTCTAATGCAGCCAAACTCAAAGAGTTCTTATCAATACATGTACCTATTAAAACGGACAGATATATTTCGAACTTTCCACTTATGATCACAGTGTAAATGCAGTGACATCACACAATTCGCTCAAAGCAACAAATATTGGCACTACGAGCAGCTCAAGAATCACTCAAAATTGAGTCGAATCACACCTTTCAAAGAGAACAAGAAACTAATACAAGTACGAGCTATGATCCGATTGATTTTGCTGAACATACAATCATAATCTACGCAATAATTGGGTAGTAAAAATGCCCAGCACTTGTTGGAGTCTTGGAGAGCTTCAAAATGCAAACATATCGTAGCAAGTAATAGTTGCGGCGAAATCGAACCTACCTTGGACAGTTTTCCCCAAGTAGTCACCCTTTCTTTCTTTCTCAATCACATCTCTGTAGATCTTTCCCGTCGTAATGTTATTATCACGATGCAGGGTAACATCCAAGAAGCGCTCATAATTTCCCAAATCCAAGTCGACTTCGCCGCCATCATCCAAAACAAAAACCTCACCTGAGCAAAAGCAGATACACGTGGAAAAAGAATGTAGAGAGAGTTTGATCCGAAATAGCAAGATGGAAGGAAACCTGATTTGTGAAGAACATGCCAAAAAGAAGCTTTGTCTTACCATGCTCGTATGGAGAAAATGTTCCGGCATCGATGTTCAGGTAAGGATCAATCTTGATCGAGGTGACTCGCATGCCACATGATTTCAAAATGGTTCCAAGACTGCTGGCAATGATGCCCTTTCCAACGCCACTGATGACGCCGCCTGTAACAAGAATGTACTTCATTTCAGCTGAGTTTCACCTCGTTACTAAGAATGAGGAGGAGATAGGAAAGGACTTCTTCGTCAACAGTGGAGGCTGAAATTTGCGACGACGAACTTCGTGTCCTATCCACCACGAGCCCAACACCTTGAACACAATGATTTTTCAAACCTCGTTTCAACTCTTTCATTCGACATCGAGCTAGGGAGTCTGCAAATGTGGCAAGCGAAGTGCGCGTAGGTGGATCAGCGGTGTGGCCGTGGACTCGAAAGGCCTAGCGCGAGCGCGCGGTGCAGTAGATCTACGCAGTGCGACATACATGTGTGCCGACTCGCGCCATATTTTTGGAATGAATTTTCGCGCGAGCAGTCATAGCAACATTCCGTACCTAGCTACGTGTTGACAACAACTGGCCTAGTACATGTACTCCCCAGTATTAGCAGTAACCTCCCCCCCCCCCCCCCCCGCCGCGTTCGCTCTTTCACTTCAAAAGTTTCGAGGAGATTCGTTTTTCTGAAGAGGTGGCCTTATTGGCCTCTTCGGAAAAACGAAGCTCCTCGAAACTCCAACCAGGCCACGTCACGTCGTGCATGCACGGGGTCGGGGCCGTAGTCGGCCGGGTAGACCCAGGTGCTCGAAGTCCGTACACTTTTACAGTGTGTGTTTGCCGAGCTGAAACTCACGCTAGCAATGATCACTTGCCAGAATCCTGCTCGTGGATGGAAGGTATCTTGTCCAAGTTTGTTCTGAGGCCAGGCTCGATTGAACCAGGCCATCTTTCGATCCGATCTGTTTCTCTGGAGTTCGCTCATTTTTCATATCAAATTTTGGTGTCGCAGAGGGTACTCTAAGTCCGTACTGATCAGAGGTGACTCGAAATACACACATATTTCTGCTAATTGCTAACTTGCAATCCCTCGGTTACGACGAAAGTACCGAAGGGATATGTTTGGCATGTGCCTCCACCAGTATTTCTTGCAAAAGCGTAGTTTGTTGCCGCAATGCAAGCTGTTTTTAGTCGGCTCAGAGAAGAAGCAGCTGCGCTGTGAAAACCGCGGGAAAACAGTGGTGGAGATGCCAGGAGTGTCAACCTTTCTGCAAGGATTGTTGGTTCTCTGTAAATTCTTCTCCTCTGGCCATTGTCTGCTCTAAGCTGGCTCTTGATGATTGAGTGAAGGTCTGTTTGACGCTGTGTCCGTTCGAAATCGGTCTTGGCAAAGTTGATTTTTGCATGAAATGTAACCCAATTTGTATTCGTATGGACACTCGAAAACCCACTCCCGGGCCCGATCCCGTGGTATGGGACTTCTGCTTATCGTAGATCCCTGAAAATTGGTACGCGAGGAGAACATACCACACTGTCCCCTCCATAAAATATTTGAGTCGAATACAATAACAGAACATGAAATTATGGGCGTACGAACTTAGGATACCATGTACGGACTTCGAGCACCTGGGTCTACGGGTCAGTATTTCTGCACTCTGCACGTGTATTTGAATTAGTTGAAGTCTTCGCCTTCGGCGTTTCTTTTGGAAAGAAGAAGAAGTCACTCAGTCTCATGCAGAGTACATGTGCGACACTGTCACGATCACCCCGCTCTCCTAACGTCCTATCCCGTGCGTGAGGAGTGGGGAATATAAAGCCGGCTTCGAAGTGTGTTCACACGCGGCGGCACATTGAGAGCGTGACAGTGAGAGCGGTATGGACGCCGGGGCTGCATATCGGACAGGGAATCTCTTCAAGTGTCCCCAATGTCAGCCCTCAAGCTCAAACTCACTGCCTACGCTACAGCAAAATGGGAGTAAGTTTGGGCAAGAAAGACTTGGAGAAAGTGCAGGGCGAGTAGTTAGTTTCCGCAGCATGAATGAGCTCAAGCGTCACCTAGCAAGCCACCACAAAATTGGCTCGCTAGGCCAAGCAGTTACTACAGAAGAGGCCTTGTATCCTGGTGACGATGTTCCAAATGGTTCCGTTGACGATGTGCAGGATTGTTCTGAAGCAGGCAGCACTAGCTCAGGGCGAGCAAGCATGGCTGGTCTCGACAGTGGCCGAGCCAGCCAGACGTCGCAACACAATTGCTCGACGTTGGACGGCCTGGTGGAGCGCGCCCAGTCCTTGGAGGACCACCTTCGTCGTACACACGCCAGCGCAGCATTGGTGGATCGCAGCCGTGAGAGCTCCGAGTCGGCAGCGAAGCGCTTGTCGGCCGAGCTGCTGCGCAGCAAGCAGCAGTATTGGACGGCCGTGGACGCCATGCAGAAAGCACACGACGATGTGCGCAGCATGCGACTGAGCCTTGTCCGCGGAGAAGTGGCTGGCGTGGACATGGAGCTAGTGGGCCAGTGCAGCAAGCTCAGTGAGGAACTTTTGGCTGTGAAGGCTTCCGACCGAAGGAGGGAGTCAGAGCTAGAGGTCGTACAGGGGCATTGCAGAACGCTACAACTGGAGTGCACACGGCTACAGCAGGCAGCTACGGACCTTGCCGGACAAGCCGATAAGAATGCAGAGGTGGTCGGCGTCCTCAAGGCTGAACTAGTGGAGAAGGACAGGTGGGGATTTTGAAAATTTTAAATCTCTCCGGTCATTAGGCTCGGCAAGCATAGAACTCATTGGGTAGATTGCATGGACAGCACTTGCAGGAATAGGGTTGGCGCAAGCATCATTGGATAGTATCCGTTACAATCCGATATTGTTGTGTATTTCTATGGGAAGTTTAAGAAAGGGTCGCAGACCATAATTCCACATTGCTTGTAGTTTGCATGACCTGCGAATACATGCTCGAGAGGGAGGCTTTGAAAAGACCTCTGCTTTGCACGGTATAAGAGTCGCACGGTGCTATAGCACTATGCCATGCACAGCTCACTAAACACAGGTGGCAACGCATTCACACGATCATCTCCAGGCATAATCGGGGATGGATATCTCGCTTTGTCATGCTTGTACCAGGGTTCTGAATAGAATCAATCAGCTGCTCCCGCATGATCAGAATCCAGTGCTCCCGGTGTATGTACTGAGTAGTGGCTGGCATGAGGTTGGATTTCACTGTCATCAGCACCTACATATAGTGTAACCATGGTAACCCGGCACTCAATTCAGTGGAACCTCACATGCTCTACAGTCACAGTCAGCCCACGGGACACACACCAGTGACACACGTCGGTCGTTAGAGAAAGGTGGTCTTTGTGTACAGGCCCAACGTGTATGTTGGGTTTGAGGGCCCTGATCGAGGTGACCGATCTCTACGGGTATAATAATTATGCAGGTTTTCTCATACTGAATTGATCACATGCTTGATGCCTTATCGGCTTAACGCTTTTTTTGCAGTCACAGTCACAGTTTTCCAGCATCAATAATATTGAGGCATACCAGCAGTGGCTATGACTGAGACAGCCCACTGGACGTGCAGCCTGTTTTTATGTGTAGCCACGGCCACTATGCTTCTGTTCACTGTGTTTACTAGTGTTTAAACCGAACACGGATTCTTCGAACGAATAATCTATCGAATAATTTCGTCCTCCATCGAACGAATAATCTATATTCTATCATACGCATGATGGCATTTTTCAACACTTTTGTAGCACTTTTTAAGCAGTTAAATTTTTTTTGCTGATTATCGGATTTTTGTTAACCTGATAACCCCCAGAGTGTGCAACGCCTGATCCAGCTCTGCATAGGGTCTTGGTCGAGCGTAACTGGATCTTCACTGCATCCATGTTTCCCTCGTATGGAAAGAACAGAAGTATTACTAGATACCGATAGGAGATTAAAACTTGGACGAGAAGAGATTGAGAAGAAATAATACGAGCAGATCTACGCAGTGCAAATATCAGTAGGGTCAGCACTGAGCATAGATGGGTTTTTTTGTTTTTTTTGTTTTTTTTCGATTTCTGATAATTCCTACGACTATTCGATTATTCGTTCACCCCACGAATATTCTAAATTATTCGATTATTCGATTATTCGTTTCAACACTAGTGTTTACCATCACACTGATCATGTGTACAGGAGTGCCCAGCAACTCAATCAATTCCTCGCACTCCAAGCCAAGCGGCAGGAAGTCGCACGCGACGAGCTAAGGAACTACATCTCCCACATGGAGCAGCAGATTGAAAAGCTTCAGGCCCAATCGCCGACAGCGAGAAAAGAATCAATGCGAAAAGGCTCAACGAGCCTCTCAGCGTCCTTTCCGCTCGACACCAAACTTCCAGATGAGCTTGTGGCCGTCTTCAATGTATCGCAGCATGTTTCCCCGGAAGCCATCGACCATGACTCTGCTGATAGTGACAGTGACAGTGAAACAAATGAGGGTATGTTTGATGTGCAGCATTTTGTATTTCAGTTCTATAGTGGGGTTATGGTGCTGAGGGTCTTACCAAGGTGCAATACAGGTGGAGTTCAAGTGGTGAAAGCCTTCAGCAGTTCTGGGAGATTGGCTAAAAGTCTGACGCAGTAAGCAATTCTGGGTGCGGCGGTCGTAACCCTTTCAGATGTGTCTGCTTATGCCGAGTATGTTTGCAGCGAATGCGCTCCTGGATACATCACTCATTCCCAGGGCTGGGACTGGCCAAGGATACATTTCTTGTCTGCGCATCCGTGAACCTGTACTCTGCTGGTTTGGAGGCACCTCTACCCTTAACATCTTTTATAAACTACAATGTTGTATCACAATGGAACCCAAAATGGCTACAGAACTACCATTTTGACTGCATATAAAATACTCTATTTGGCTCAATCTAGTGTGGTGTGTATTTATTCCGATATATCTCTCTCTCCTCTTCTCTTCTCTTCTCTCTCTCTCTCTCTCTCTCTCTCTCTCTCTCTCTCTCTCTCTCTCTCTCTCTCTCTCTCTCTCTCTCTCCCTCTCTGTTTGTCTTAATCTCCACCTCTGCCCTACTTCTCTGATACTATTTTCACTGTCCTGACCGATAACACATGATAAAATTGATGATGTGTTGATTTTCTGCCTCGCACTGCAGTGGGCATCGATGCACTGTCGAATGAACAGCTGCTACACCTTTCGGGTCTTCAGGACAAGGATGGTGACAAATTGATGGACTATCTTACCGAGGAAGAGCAGGCGTGTGTTGATGTCTTCAAGTACCTTGGTACGGCTGATCTGTTCCGCGTCGGTGCTGTCTGTAAGAAATGGCGTAAGCTGAGCCGCCTCCCCAAGCTCTGGACCCACATTTCACTTGTTCAACCTAGGATCACCAACAAGGTTAGCACAACCTATCACACCTGTCGGCATGCGACGAATTTATTGTGTACATGTAGGAAAGAATTGGAGAATAATAAAGGTGAAGACTGCTGAGTGCACACTCAGTGTGTTTGTGTATTTTGTCTGATGGGTTTAAAAAGACTTTTATCTACTTTCATGACAGAAATTATTTCAAATGGTGAACGGTACTATTCGGCCAATAAAATGTAAAGAACTCTTCCTCTCCTCTCCTCCATGCGCTCATTTTCTTGGAACCCCTGGCACTGTGTTGCTGGAGAGGTTAGCAGCTTGTGATTGGATTACTCACCTGCCATTTTCTTGGAACCCCTGGCACGGTGTTGCTGGAGAATTGTAAATTCTCATTCTCACACTTTGCCCGTTATCTTGCGCCCATGTTTTGTAGTATAAATCTGACCATCTCCACCTAATATCATCCTATTCAATATCACCTTCTCTGATGAGCCTTATGAAGGCGAAACAGCTGTCAGGAGGAATTTCAGTATCTACCTGCAACCCTTCCTTGGTTGGTGTGTGTAATGGCTACCGAGGGTAGCAGTGAGTCGGCTGTGAGAGCGCATGGAGGAGAGGAGAGGAAGAGTTCTTTTCATGACAGAAGTCCAAAGTACAAGTGTAATGATGGGAATTCACTATATTGATAACGTGCTTTGTACATTCTTTCTTTTCATTGCAGCTGCTTAATTGGATGGCACGATGGTGTACTCATATTTATACACTTCGACTGGAAGGTATGGAGCATCACTAAACGAATTTTGAGCACCAGCGTAACTTGCTACGGCTACGTGGCCAATAGCCCAGGACTGGTTTGGAATCCTTGTTTGATTCAGTACAATGCTGCCGCTTAATATTATATCTGGTATCAGATTTTGACAGAGAGGAATAGAAATCAAAATCCGCAAACCACTGGTAATACACAATACTTCCTTCAGTTCATTAAACTTGTCGCTGTTTGTATATTTGCTCATTGAATTGCGAAATTGTATTCAACTGGGGGAAGTATGTTTTGGTGTGCGCTGTTCTTCTTGATGTTGTATGTTGGCTAGGAATACAGTCCAGAGAGGCACGACCAGACGAATCTGTGCTTGACTATATTACATCAATGAAGTAAGTACTATTTACCGTCCCCCCCCCCCCACCCCTCTCTCCCTCTCTCTCTCCCTCTCTCCCTCTCTCTCTCTCTCTCTCTCTCTCTCTCTCTCTCTCTCTCTCTCTCTCTCTCTCTCTCTCTCTCTCTCTCTCTCTCTCTCTATCTATCTATCTATCTCTCTCTCTCTCTCTCTCTCTCTCTCTCTCTCTCTCTCTCTCTCTCTCTCTGTCTCTCTCTCTCTCTCTCTGTCTCTCTCTCTGTCTCTCTCTCTGTCTCTCTCTCTGTCTCTCTCTCTCTGTCTGTCTGTCTGTCTGTCTGTCTCTCTCTCTCTGTCTCTCTGTCTCTCTGTCTCTCTGTCTCTCTGTCTCTCTGTCTCTGTCTCTGTCTCTCTCTCTCTCTCTCTCTCTCTCTCTCTCTCTCTCTCTCTCTCTCTCTCTCTCTCTCTCTCTCTCTCTCTCTCTCTCTTTCTGTGTCTCTCTGTCTCTCCTCTCTCTCTCTCTGTCTCTCTCTCTCTGTCTCTCTCTCTGTCTCTCTCTCTCTGTCTCTCTCTCTGTCTCTGTCTGTCTCTCTCTCTCTCTCTCTCTCTCTCTCTCTCTCTCTCTCTCTCTCTCTCTCTCTCTCTCTCTCTCCCGTAGCCAACGTCCATTTTCTATGCATAGAACTACGATACCTGGAAAGTGCAGGAGCTTGGTGTTGGTTGTGATAGACCTTGAACATAGCCTGGGGCATATTGTACTCTAAAGTGTTAGTGGTATGCACTCAGTGGACATCTTCACCTTCCGAGATGCTGATCTGCCGGTTGTAGGCAATCAGTTCCATCTTAGAGGGAAGAGTCAGACTGCCCATGGAAGGTGGTCGGTCTTATTAATAAAAGGTGTGAGAACATGACGAAGGGGTCAGAATACCACACGCACCCTGTATCCTGTACCTGCGATACAGCTTTTTCACGGTTACTCCAGCGACCCCTTCATGCTCATTCAAGTCTTTGCATTGTGAGTGTAGACCTTGTCTAGCTATCGGAGTCACTGTACTGTTTTGCTTATCACATGACTATAACGTTATAGACATCCAATGAGCTTAGAGAACATGCACTCTTTCCTGATATTCAATCGGATATGCTCAGCCTCAGCTCATGTGCGGAGTATACCAATATCGGAATATTGACATGCTCAACAAGGAGGTCAAAAATCATAAGTCACTGAAGGAACTGGCAAGTGAGGAGGTCAAAGCATGCGTGTGACACTGAAGTAGATGGAATATTGAACTCGTCCACAGGTGACAGAGACTCCCTTGATTTAGGCTAAGGCCTGTGGAGAATCCGAAAATACAAATACGAATACAAACGATACCGTACTGGATGTCTACACTCGTGGCTGGCGCCGTTCACATGCGTAGATTTTCTCCGGTACTACTCTGGGTCTTGTTCAATATTCTGCAAGTATGGCGCATGATTGTCGCATGAGGTATTTTGCTGTATATTGATTCTCACTGTGTACCGGTATATACCGTATACTACTGGCATGACAAGGCTGGTCTACTGATAATGATGTCCGTCTGCTGCCGCCGCTGCTACTGTTGCGTGTGCTATTGCTGCCGCCGCCGCTACTGTTGCTGCTGCTATTGCTGCCGCTGCTGCTTGTGCTGCTGTTCCTCTCCGTAGAGGCTCACTGGAACCTGGTCTCTTGCGGCTGCTGTCAGCTGGTGGCAGGCTTGTACGGAAAGTCTACATTGCAGACTGTGGAGTCATGCTGACACAGAGGTACATATGCATGTACAGTAGTCCTAGACCATCAATACAAGTACTACAGTAGTATTATTAATACCCCAGGCTGTACCTGTGTTGGCATATGCGAAGAATTCCCTGACTTTATTAGTATGCACTAATTAGTGAAGGGCATTGCTTTGTTGCCGTCTTTCACAATTGGTTATGCCTAACTCGACTCATTTTCCCCTTCTGAACAATTTCCAGCGCTCTTTGGACTGTAAGCTCCTGCTGCCCCTACCTGGAGGAATTCCACTATGTCAGCGAGGAGTACCCAGCCAGCCCAAGCTCCCTATGGTCACTCGCTCAAGGTTGCCCTAAGATCAGAACACTTCGAGTTCCGCCTGTACAGCTAACGTGAGTGGACAGCGTGCCCTATGTGGATAGTGTGTGCGAGTAGCTTGGTGCCTTGCAAAACCGTGAAGGCAGATAAGGGGTGTAGATGGACAACACTACAACAATACTAGTCTGGAGGTAGCCATTGCAGGCTTCGTCTTCAAGCTCTGCGAGCGCTCTACTGCAAGCATGCACGCATGCACGCATGCGCACACTATACATATGTACATGATTACATCACTACAAGGGGATTCACCGAATGGCAGCATTCGAAGATGTGGCCAACCCAAAACAATTGCACTTCAGCCTGGGTACTCCATGACCATGGACTTCTCGGAG
Source organism: Sycon ciliatum (assembly GCF_964019385.1). Taxonomy (NCBI): domain Eukaryota; kingdom Metazoa; phylum Porifera; class Calcarea; order Leucosolenida; family Sycettidae; genus Sycon; species Sycon ciliatum. The sequence continues at coordinate 49,634,279 of NC_088643.1, forward strand.
TGATTGGATGCAATATGCGGTAGTATGCTAAGTATCAGAATCATGATTTTTAAATGAAAATGATGAAGGGTTTGAAACCCTTCACCTTGTAACATAGGTATGACGCCTCAGTGTTCATTAAGAATCCTATATTTACACATCATTGGGTGTCTTCTATTCCCATTCACACCATACTCTATCTCCTCACCCACTCAAGCTTTTTTTTAAATCGTATCAGTGGCATAGGAAATATCCATCAGCTGTATTACACACAACAAGGTGCCGTACATGGACAGCCTGATTGCATGATGTGTTGCGAGTAAAGAAGTTTAGTTAACTAGGAGCTACAGTAGCAGCTATGAAAGCATAGCTCCATTGGCCTAGGTGTCCAGTTTACCACCTCAGCCATTATTTTGGACTTTCAGTCTATCTATAAATTGAGCTGAGCACTTCAATTCACCCTTTTTACTACTTTTGAAGCAATATCTGTTGGCTCAATTTCTCTTCCGTTGGGCAGAGAGAAAGCGAAGGATTTCACCGATGACTGTGTGAAGCAAATCGTCCAAGGATGGCCCAACCTGACTCATTTGGCGATTGGCGGCCCAAGCTTGACCCTTGATGGTTTTGTTGCACTTGGTAAGTGTGTTGATGACTGCATTGTGTAAAGGCCTGTCTGATGATTTACATTATCAAGTAATTAGTTGCTTACATTGCACAGGCCTCTGCTGTGGTGGCAGGGCTTGGCTGCAGACCGAGTCTGCCTCTCCTGGGTGTAATGTTCCTATCTTGCCGGGGCACCGGTTTTCTGCAGACAAAACCCTCAAAAACACCTTGCACATGCTCAGTATGGCAACTTGGAAGTTTGTTTGAACGCTGGGTGCAGGGTTTATCTGATTTATCGGGCTGTATGCTATGTCTCAGTTACCTGTTGTCTATGCTGTTTTGTGTCGTGCTGCGCTGTGCATGTGTTATGCTGTGTCGTGCTGTGCATGTGGTGTGCTGTGTTGTGCTGTGCATGTGCTGTGTTGTGTTGTGCTGTGCATGTGCTGTGCATGTGCCGTGCTGTGTCGTGCTCTGCAGCATCGGGCTGCCCAAGGTTGGAAGTGCTAGAGTTGGATCGATGTGCTGCTATCAACGAGCATGTTGCCATGGTTCTGTGCAAGAACGGCTTTCGGGGCTTGAGAAGACTGGAGCTGTTCCTGACCCGCATCTCGACCCAAGCCGTCGTTACGTTTGTTGGTAAGATCCATTAGCCATGCACTTCAGCCGTGTAGCTAGTAACTGTTATGCCAAAAAAACCCACGAAGTGTGTAAGTGAAGCTCCACCTCCCAACTTGCATCTTGCCCTGTTGCACCAACACTCTGCCCCATTCCCGAGGTTCTGCATCAAAACATTCAGTAATAGAGATTTATACTTCTTTGTGGCACATGCCCGTCCAGTTGTTATCATTCTCCTTGTCTGATGTGTTCACATCCTTTCTGTAGGTGCATGCCCACGTCTCGAGAACCTCTCCATACACATTGGTATATCGGACTATTATAACAACACAACGGACCCAAGCAACATTGCAGAATTCAACTCTGCCATTCAGGAATTCAAGGTGAGGAATCGCAGGTACCGTATTTGCCGGAGTGTAGTAAGCACTTTAGATATTGTATTTCAGGCCCCAAATCGCAGGTGCGCACTATGCTCCGAATATGTAAATGCGTATACATGTACGTCGAAAAGGAGTGCAATGCATCGAACTGTTGCGAAGTTTGCCACCTCTGACCCTGCGCAAGTCATATCTGTGCACTACTAGTGTTTACTACCAGCTGCACTGCTAATGCATGATGGGTACTACCACTGAGCTGCACTGCTAATGCATGATGGGTACTACCAGCTACACTGCTAATGCATGATGGGTACTAGTACTACCAGCTGCACTGCTAATGCATGATGGGTACTACCAGCTACACTGCTAATGCGCGTGATGGGTACGGGACCCCATCGGTAGCATGGGCATTATACAAATGTGCATATTAATAACCTTATGATAAATCAGTCTGACAATGGTCGCACTATAATGCTGTCTTTATGATCGATGACGGTCTCAAATCAAGGCTGCGCATTATGTATCTAATATTGACTGAGTACGAGGTCACCTTCATAAGGGTGCTCCATCCACTGCAGCCACTTCATGTTTCACACAGTTATACACCACTACTCAAAAACGATCTCTTGGCTACAAATTCTTCCAAAAATAATAAAATCCAAATTTTCGGGCCTGTTTTTGGAAGAATTTGTAGCCAAGAGCCCGTTTTTGAGTAGTAATGTATAACTGTGAGTACGAGGTCAATAGGAAATAAAAGCCGAGTAAAAGACCGAGGCGAAGCCGGGGTCTTTTACAAGGTTTTATTTCATACTGACCAAGTACGAAGTCAATATTAGATGTCAATATTAGATTTATCACGACAAACAGTCCGCATTTCAAATTCCAGGTACCTGCATGCTGCTCCGATTCAGAGGCTGCCATTGTTGCACAACCCGGCACAGTACAACTGCGCCACCCATAAGCAGTCAGATATAAGCAATCAATATGGCCCTAAGGAGTGAAATAGCAGGAATATTTGACTGCTTAGGTATAGCGATAATCAATGGGTATCAATGATAAACTCCGGATACACCTTGAATTTGCCAAACGCTGCCCAAAAAATGGGGATGCGCATTATACTCAGGTGTGGGTTATACTCCGGCAAATGCGGCGCTAATAATTGTATGATCGGAAACTGACATGATTTCAAAGTGTTGCTTGGCAATTGTTATGATGCTAGTAGTGCTTTGACAGTTGACACAGTAATTTGTGTGGTTTGATATTTGAGTGCATCGTGGATTAACAGGTATGGTGGTATAAGAGACTAGAATATTTAGAATACTAGGAAGAAATTCCCTATGGCTTTGTATGCAGAAATTGGATGTTGCTGACTGCTGTTGCTGCTGCTGCTGCTACACTCTTATGTAACTGCAGAATCTGGCAACCAATCAACCCTATAAGGACATTCTAGCCATCAATGCAACTTACGGATAGTTCAAGTCCTAGGAAAGGCTTAGGGGTCGTCCGCAATTATCGAAAGTTTTTTCCAATCCGTAGTAGCTTCAAATTTTTCCTCACCCACCCACCCACCCCCCCAGTCTGTAATAAAATATTGTTGATGGACACACAACGCAACACATATGGAACAAACTCAATCAGTGCTGGTCCATCCTTGTTCGTCGTCTTGGACAACTGCCACAAGCAATTTATTGTTCTGTAATAATCAGAGTCACCAGCGGTTTTGAAAAAGGGCTGCTTCTTCACCGCCTTTCCAAACAACGTCGCCTGTCTGGACATAGTCAATAACAGTCGTCAGCGCCAGCGCTAGACGGAAGGACTTCAAAGGAGTGCATGGAAGACGGTACTCTGGACGAAGGAGACAGTGAAACTCAAAAATAGAAGGTGTCGACTCGCCGTCAAATGCGCCGAACTTTATGATCCCCGGCCCAGGAGCAGCCAAGGAAGTGCGCGCGGGGGCGCAGAAACTGCCAGAACTACAAAAATATTATAAGTGTAGACAGTTCGCGCGCAGCCGCGCGTGGAAAACAGGGGCTACACGTAGACGTACACGTAGCACGCACACGTGTCATTTCGGAAGTTTTTCAATCCGTAACTGGCCTTGACCCACCCACCCACTTTCGAAGCTACTACGGATTGGAAAAAACTTTCGATAATTGCGGACGACCCCTTAGTGCTTTAAAACCCTGTAAGCCATTTTTAGAGTCTCTAGGAACTTGTTACTTGATAAATCTGGGAAAAAAACTATTCACCATACACTTCTGGTGTGTCTTTGTCAGCTGAACTTACTATTTCACTGAGATGAACTCAGGTTTTTTATAATTCTACACAGCTTTATTTTAGTAGCTCTGAAACTGAAATATAATTCAAATTTGTTTGGTAGTAGTAGTAGGGTAGCTCAAGAATTTGATTTGTATTATATTAAATTGCAGGCTGATTGTTTTTATTAAAAGAGACAGAATCAATTATCAATCCAATCATTATTGGAATATACTCAGTGGAGCCCTGGAAAGACGATCAGCGGTGAAACTTGGATGGAACTGCTTGTGTAACCGCTGCACTACAAAGTAGGGAGCAGCTTCTACTGAACTCTGCTGGTATGTCTACTGCTATTAGCAACTGACCGCCGTGCTTCACGGAGAGGCGTTGGATTGTCAGATGGTAGCACAGATGATGCAGCAGTGGGTTGTGATTGTCTGCTGTTGACATTATCAACTGCATTCTCTGCCAGCTCCGCCAGCAAATCTTTAATGTACTCGGCAACAGCTGTAGGACTACAATAGAAAAACACGATGTGACACGGAAATGGAATTCTAGGGCATTTTTTGCTGCATCAGCTTCTAAACGTTTAACCAAACTTGAGATCACATGTGCAAATCACAGCCGTCATAACGAGCAACAGTATGAAAATCAAGCTAGTGTGCCGGCATGTTGATAGAACCGTGACTGATGGGTCTATCACGTTACATGACATACAACGGCCAAGCCGGTTGAATGTAACCAGCAGAGCAACTACAGTACCAATTGTAACAAGTTCCAAGCAGGGAGTAGTAAAAATACGGTATTTTAGTACTCCCTGGTTCCTTGTGTGCCACAACAGATCTTACTTGTAGGGTTCGTCGCCAGCCGTGGAGAGCAGACAATGTGGTGGAGGGTGTTGCCGCTGCACCAGTGACTCATCTGTGTAGTAACTGGCAGTACAGCATGGAGAAAAAGCAAAATTGTTCACTTTAACTTCAACTATTGCACTCAAATACACCCCAAGACCAGCAGTATGTTTCAAAAGATATTTACCCTTCAGTGCATCTTATCATTTTCAGCAAAAATTAAAAATTCATGGTTCGACTCTGAGAGACTGGGTTTAGACTGAGCTTTCCACATCTGCAAGAATGCCACCGCCCTCTAGGACCAAGGCGCTCAGATGTAGCTCCTAAAGCGGCAAGAAGTGAGAACGCCACCGCCCTCGAGGACCAAGGCGCGCAGATGTAGCTCCTAAAGCGGCAAGAAGTGAGTAAGTCAGACACACCATCAAATGGCTGAAGACCGATCCCATTCCGGCATTGCATCCATGTTTTCCATTCACTACATCCATTTTTCCGTACACATATTCCATAAAACTACACAGAAAAACTTGTATGAGTAATAACTGTGTAAAAATATACTTGCTTTGTTGCTTTTGAGACTACTTGAAAGCATGTGCTATGTACTAGTAGTACTCACCACCAATATACACCATACCTGTGCTTCGCAAATGCATCTCTATAGTTTTTGTTGTTGACAACCATGGCTTCACTCTGGTCGTTGTCATCACCACCATTTTCACCTCGGTGAAGTTCTAGAACAGACACCATGGACTGGAAAGGAAAACGAAACGACCAAGTAGCAAGGCATGCACATGCCCAAAGCACGCGGTGCACGTGTTCACGCACAATACAAATACACCTGTCAAACACACACACACACACACACACACACACACACACACACACACACACACACACACAATTGTGCCCCCATCAGTATTGCTGTGAGGAAGCTGGGGTTTCAGCTGAGGAATCCGGTGAATGACGTCAAATGGAAAACTGCAATGGAACGAAATAATATATCTAGTATATAACCTCTGCCAACACTTAATTAACATCAAGCGCATTTATGCCATAACGACATTATGCATGGATAGCTCCTATAAGACTCGTTTTTACCTTTTCAGTCACCAGTATGCTGAAGCTGGTGCCAGAGTGCATAGCATGCAGTTTGGAGGTCGGTGCTGGTATCCTGGCCTGGTTGCTACTCAGCTGACAGCCACTGCGGTCGAGACCACTGTTAGCGGCTACATCAGATGCACACATCACAGTCTGCCCTGTTGCTAAAGACACTACTTGAAGTATGTTTCCAGCCGCAAGAAGAGCATAGCGACATCCAGGGTGCAATAGCTCGTCGGAGATCTTGATAATCAACACACCACAAATATAAGATACAGCACAATGCCACAGCATCATGTTTCAGATCCTATGCATGTACTTGGCTTAGGAAACTTTGAATCAATTCAAAATCCATGCAAGTAACTACATGTACTAAGAAAGCATGCATGTGCGTGTGTAGATCAATGCGCTTCACATCATACAGTGGACTCTCTCATATCCACGCAGCGCCCATCATCCGCATGATAGCAATTGAAGTCTATTGCATGTTTCACCTAACTTACAGCCATGGCAATTCTCCTTTCCGCCCTCACACACTCAACTTGCCTAGCGGACAGCAGTACATCAACACGAGGTGTGACGACTTCAAAGCTGGACAGGCAGATCTGCAAGAGTGTGATGTAAGGATCTGCAGGTGTCAAGGGAAGGAGAACAGCATCATGTTGTGTGCAATGCTTAGTACTGGTAGACAGTATGGTGTGCAGCTCACAGTCTATGACTGGCACTTATAAATGATCATCTTAGTGGCGCAGGTACCGTAGGCTAGCATGCATGTCACAGCTGATGCCTAAAACCTGCGTTCAAGTAGCAATGAGAGCCATAAGTGCATTGCCCTACCTCTTGGTGGACTGCCCTGACAGAGAAGAGCGACTAGAAGAACATGGCGGCTTGGATCAATGACTGCGGCCAGTAGAGGCATTCTATCACCCTGTACAGTAAACAATGTCAGTGACAGCAACAACGTACGACCAAGCCCAATGGGAACTGGAACAGAGATGACTGGAAGAGCACAATACCCACAGCAGTGAGTATAGACTACAGACACTAGAATCCAGTGGTAGTAACAGGATGATTCCGTTGCACCCGTCGTTAGTTTCACTTGCCCATAGTGGGCTGATAAGACCACACCACTAGTCCTAGAATCTGCCTACAGTTTTAGTTTGTGCTCAGATGCCTGGAAGTATGCCATATTGGACTGAGGTCGTGTTCTCATGGGTATCAACGCCTGATTAGGCACACTATTCCCCAAGTCCCTGTATCCAGTATATTAAACATATTGCGAGGATACTGTGGCCAATAGCCCATGCAGTAAATATGGACTATAAGAAGGTGCACATCTTTGCCGAGTACATGTCAAGTCTATTTCCAGGCTACTACCGATACACGCTACACAGCTATAGTACTGCCGGGGGCCGAAGAGCGGATCACCAAGAAACGAACAGGCTGGGATTTCACCCAGCACAGTACACCTATACTTGAAGTAGTAGATACGCATGTGTGTGTGTGTGTGTGTGTGTGTGTGTGTGTGTGTGTGTGTGTGTGTGTGTGTGTGTGTGTGTGTGTGTGTGTGTGTGTGTGTGTGTGTGTGTGTGTGTGTGTGTGTGTGTGTGTGTGTGTGTGTGTGTGTGTGTGTGTGTGTGTGTGTGTGTGTGTGTGTGTGTGTGTGTGTGTGTGTGTGTGTGTGTGTGTGTGTGTGTGTGTGTGTGTGTGTGTGTGTGTGTGTGTGTGTGTGTGTGTGTGTGTGTGTGTGTGTGTGTGTGTGACTCAATGGTGCATAAACTTGTACATAAAAAAATAGAACGGCGCAGGCTACGACTCTGGCCCCCAGTTCTTCGGCACCCAGCAGTACTGTAGGAAAACAATCCGGTGGTGCAACCACATCAACGTAGTCATACCTGCTGCGGTTCATACAGGTGCTCTTCCAGCTGCACCAAGCGGTTATCCTTCTTCATGCGAGTGATGCTGTAAAACGTTGTGCGACTGTCCGGAATCGTATGCTGTGGCGCCATTACGGATGTCTAGGCATGGCATGACAGTTGCATTCAGAAGCAAACTAGTGTTACAGTGTTACAGTGCGCTGCAGAGCAACAATGCCCTTGTCTAATACATGAAGGAGGGAGGAGGAGAGGCGCTGGGGTTTCAGTCATCCAGTGCTGAAACTACAAAAACGTCACAGTAGATATCAGTTGTGTCCACATGTAGATCAGGCAGATCCATAACGGCACGTACAGCTTATCTACCGTGTACGGGTAAGGACAAGTGAGGTACCCCACTATTCTAATAGTTCTCCTTACAAGCAGGCCGAACTCTTAGCTCTTGTTGTCTGGTACTCGGAATAACTCAAACACTTTCCTCTCTCCCCTCTCTTTACTATCATGTGCAGGGCGTAGATGGTCCCCTTCAAGTTTGTGGGGGGGGGGGGAGAGATTGCACAGCCGCACATGTGTAGGATGGCTGGTGCATGCCATTCATGGTCATTATGTGCATGCTGAACCTTGGTCGAAAGTTTTAGGGTGAAGGGGGGTGCACGTGCCCCCTGTGCCCCATGAGGGTTACGTGCCTGATTGTGTATGGGGACACTTACAGCAGTGATGTTTGTTGTAGAGTAGTGCCAGGCTTGTTGCGGTAATTTCAATTTGGATATGGTTTGTTCACCTGCAAGAACAGCCGACAAGAACATCTTTCGGGCAGGTTGCACAACGGCCCATGTCCTCTGTAACACAAAAGCATCGTTTACTTGCTGGGGCTATGGAAGCACACTCAGAGATGTGAAGCTAGATCAGTGTAAATAGGTGCTGGATGAATAGTATTGGCCGAAACGTTGTATAATTATCATGGAATGGTTCGGAAATTTGCAGAGTATTGTGGGATGGGTGAGTTCACCCAATTGTGTCTAGGATGAATAGTAGTACTTCAAGGTATATTCGATACCGTACAAACCGTACAAACTGTACAAATGAGTGAAAAGGTAGAACATGCATGATCTTACTTTCCCATCTCTCTTTGGAAACTTGCTTGCTGGATCGCTTTATCGTCTTTTTGTCAGTGAAAGTGAGCTTAGAGCAGCAGAGGTTGTCAAAGGCACAGAAAAAGGAAAGACAGAAAGACAAAGAGTATTGTGCAAACCTTCATGTGTACTAAGCCACGCAAGAACAACTCCTTCCAGCACAACAATGATCATATGTTTCAAACTCATCCAACAGCGTTCAACATTGAATGATACATTATGTATCATGCTGGAGACAGGTGAGAGTACCATCTACTGCCTAATATTATCCCCTCCCTCCTCCCCTCACCAATTCCCTCCCCTCACCAATTCACGCCCCCCCCCCCACACAAACACTGTACACACCTACCCCCTCCGCCCACAAACTGCACACCTCTTCCTCCTCTGTACCCAACACGAGCACTTAACAGCCTAATTGTCCTTGTACCTTGTCATACTGCTGAAGATGTACCAGTCGAGTTTCCAGCAGATTCAGCCTTGGTACACAAATACACAAGCAGACAGGAGCCAAACAGTATGTACACATCTGCATTGAACATACATACTAGTATACAACAGTGCCCCTGATTTAATCACGGTACATATTAAAATCTTCACTAGTTCGAGGGAAAGACACAAACGGGAAAAGTCTGAAGAAAAAATCGACTGTCAACACCAGGACTAGCTCGAACCAGGGACCCTCGCTAGTAGCCTGCAATGCTCTAACCACTGAGCTATGGTGTAGTCATCATCCCAGCAGAGACTGTTCAACATTTTCTTCAGACTTTGTAACTCACACTTCCTGTGAATCCACACATATTAAAATAGTGAAAATATAAAACCAGGCCGATTTCTGCAAGACATGCCGGACTGATTCAAAATTCACTAACTGGAGAACAGAAATGAATGCTGCCACTGCGCTCTTAAAGCTTCAAAGGCTAAATACAGGCTAGATACAGGCTAGATACAGGCTAGATACAGGCTAGATACAGGCTAGATACAGGCTAGATACAGGCTAGATACAGGCTAGATACAGGCTACCGTGAAAGGCATGAGTCTATCTTAACATCCCGAGAACACGAATACTGTCTCTATTGTTTCGAAAGAACAAGACACTGAATTCACTACAAGGCACGTGTTCAAAGAAACCAGATCGTACTTAACCAGATCTGGACTCTAAGTTATCACTGTTTACAGGAAGCACAAACATGGAGGCCCAGGAAGGTTATAGTCAAGTCGAACATACCGGAATTTTGCAATTGGCGAATACCATCCACGCACATTCTGACACGAGCTGGACACGCCAAGACAGAAAGACCACAACAAGATCGAGAATATCGCTGGGTGAACTCTGAAGACATTCCGCGTCATGTGCATTGTGTGTGCAAGCATAAGCTACTTCTTCTGCCACTTATATTTTTCTCTCCCTTTTACCATTCAAATATCCCTTCCGTGCTTTCACTGTCATGCGTTTGGGCTTGTGACCCGTTTGCTATTGCGAATTCAAATAATAGAATAGAAATATAGACGGAGTAGACGTTACAACATCAAAAGTAGTCAACCTACACACCTTAGGCTTATGCTGTGAATGTGTACGGTCACTGGATCTGAAGCAGTCCCTATAGTTCCTTTCACACACACTACTACTTGATTTAGCAATACTCGAGTAGTGCACTTTGGCGCCGTAGTGTGTTAGGGTTAAAGGGGAAGTTAAGGCAAAAATTAAAATTTCACCAGTTGTAGTCTTCGGGGTGCTGAGTAGAATGGTCGTGGTCCGAGGAAGCTGAGACGTTCCCTTCCTACTTGAATCCCAATCGAACTCGCGCACTTCCACCGAAACTGGGTGACTGCGCCCTACTAGATGGGGATTTGTATGCAAAATGTCACTAAAAGCGCCATTTCGCTCGTATAAAAGCATGGATGACCGCGATTGGCCCATATGTTGTAGTCTTTTGGACGCTGAGTCGATTGGTTTTGGTCCGAAAAGGTTGCGATGCAGCGTTCCTCCTTTATTCCCAATCGAACATGGTTGAACAAGCGGTCACGTGCTCATGCGTACGCCAGTCACCTGGTCACCGTGCCTGCAGGGTACAACTTACTAGCCTGTTTGACCTTTTTTGGGTGCAGTCCTGTCACTCGAGTTGAACTCGAGTTGAACCTTGGTGTGAAAGTTGTCGCCTGCTGGCGTGGTGACCAGGTGATTTGGGCAACCAGGAGCACGTGACCGCTTGTTCAACCATGTTCGATTGGGAATAAAGGAGGAACGCTGCATCGCAGCCTTTTCGGACCAAAACCAGTCGACTCAGTGTCCAAAAGACTACAACATATGGGCCAATCGCGGTCATCCGTGCTTTTATAAGAACGAAATGGCGCATTTAGTGACATTTTGCATACAAATCCCCATCTAGTAGGGCGCAGTCACCCAGTTTCGGTGGAAGTGCGCGAGTTCGATTGGGATTCAAGTAGGAAGGGAGCGTCTCAGCTTTCTCGGACCAAGACCATTCGACTCAGCACCCCGAAGACTACAACTGGTGAAATTTTTAATTTTTGCCTTAACTTCCCCTTTAAGTGGAACTTGGATTAAGCCAAGCTTGAGGAGTCTATAGAAAAGAAAAAAAGGACCAAGAAACTACAAGTTACGCTATAATGTCCACTAACACCACAGTTACTAAACAATCAGCTTTTTTATTTTTTTATTTTTTTATATACTATGTGCACATCCCTACAAAGTAATAGAAGTAATAAAAGAGACAAAGACAAAAGACAAAGACAACAAAGGAGTAGTAGGTGCTACAAGAGCTGTGCTGGTCAGGCGCAGTGCACTCCTCCAACCATTTCGGTCTCGGAATCGACATGGACTGTGCGGGCCAAGGGGTATACTATGAATGATAGACTTATGAGAGCATCTGAGAATGCAACAGAAATGAGAAAGAGAAGATCAGAAAAAACAAATGCAAATAATATAGGTTGATCAAGCTTCAGCTTACGTAGGTCCCTGACAGTCTTAGGGAGAAGGAGAGAGAGAGAGAGAGAGAGAGAGAGAGAGAGAGAGAGAGAGAGACGGAGACGGAGACGGAGACGGAGACGGAGAGAGAGAGAGAGAGAGAGAGAGAGAGAGACGGAGAGAGAGAAAGAGAGAGAGTGAGAGTGAGAGTGATTGAGAGAGAGAGTGAGAGTGAGAGAGAGAGAGAGGGGGGAAGAGAGAGGGAGAGAGAGGGAGAGAGAGAGAGAGGGAGAGAGAGAGAGAGAGAGAGAGAGGGAGAGAGAGAGGGAGAGAGAGGGAGAGAGAGAGAGAGAGAGAGAGGGAGAGAGAGAGAGAGAGAGAGAGAGAGAGAGAGAGAGAGAGAGAGAGAGAGAGAGCGAGAGAGAGAGAGAGAGAGAGAGAGAGAGAGAGAGTAAGTTACATTTATAAAGACAGGTAAGTCTAACAAATGAGGACTGAGACCTCTACAACAGGGTTTTTACGCCTGAAAGCAGGTGCATGATTTAACAAGCAGGTTGTCAGTCTAGATTTTATGCGCAGATGGAGAAAAAGCGCAGAATTTTTGTAATGAGATGAAAAGCAGAAATAATAAGAAATAATAAGAAAAGATGAAATGAAAGCCTGCTCACAACCCCGCCCAGCCTTGCGAACTGGGAGAGAGAGAGAGAGAGAGAGAGAGAGAGAGAGAGAGAGAGGGAGAGAGGGAGAGAGAGAGGGAGAGAGAGGGATAATTATCAGTGGCGTTAGTTGTTGTCCGTTGCCCAAAGCCAGTGCTTGTGGCGCAAATGCCTGTGAAGCTAGTGCAATAACATTGCACGACACTGACCGACGGTACTGACGTTCTACAACTAACTGGCTAACAGAGCATGAGCTGATTGTTTAGTAACTGGTGGTGTTAGTGGACAATATAGCATAACTTGTAGTTCATTGGTCCTTTTTCTTTTCTATAAATTTATCATATGGCCTTGGCTCTCCATCCGAGTCCATTTGTTGGTTTTTAGTACTTTTTACCAATTGGAGAAAGACCGGACAACACGGATGGCGCCACGGCCAGCGTTGGCGATACTACAATTGCTTAACATGCAGAATGACTTTGATCTGATGTCACTGGGTCCCAAGGACGAGAAGGAGCAAGAACACTACGCCGCCTTGAGCCTGGCCCACCTTCGTTATCGGCCTAGCGGAGGTGATGTGAAGAAAGCTTTTCGCAGCATCGTGTTGAAGGGGAGTACATTCATCCTACCAGTCTGCAGTACCCATCCAAGTGAAGAGATCAGTCGCAACATGCCAAAAGCGCCGAGCACATAACAAACGCCTCCACAACATCAAGAGAGCTATATGACTGTTGAAGATAAAATTGTTGACAGAGAATGATTATCCCGCGAGTGAAATCCGGCGGGCAGAGTCTTCGGCGAGGTGAGCAGGGGCCCAGACTGGCAAGAAAACTGGCAAGAAATCCGGCATAATGTAATCAAGGCCAACAGAGGAAGCCCCACTTCCAGCGGTTATCAAGTTGCCGTTCATCAATGGTCGTCTCGCAAGCGAGGTGAAACGTAGAGTTCGTCGTTTTAGTTCTGGTTCAAAGGTAGCATTTACGTCGAGCGAATCTCTGAGTGATGTTCTCGTCGGTGCGTCTGCAGAGCCTCGATGTTGTTTGAGCAAAGGCGTCGTGTATTCCGTGTGCTGTACTGTTTGTGGCAAAGAGTATTTTGATGAAACAGAGCATCCTATTTACTTTAAGATTAGGTGAACATTATCGTGAGGCACGGACCCTAGTTGCCAAGTCCCCCTGGGGCTTTCATTATCGAACAGAGCCGGGACAAGGACGCGGTGAGAACAGTGGCAGCATTCGAGCATTTCCACGATGCTAAGGAAGCACATCATAACCGGGTCGCCGAGGCCAATTTCCGAATCAAAGATACCCAGTACAATGTGGCCTAGTTTATACGTCAGATTTGTGGATGACTCGTTTACTCATTTCCCTAATCTGGATCGTTGTGACGAGTTTCTCCATGCTCTCAATAACCTCCATCCGGCTCTGAAGTTTACTTGCGAACATGAACAGTCGAGCCGTTTGTCCTTTCTTGATGTGTTGATGTGTTAGTGCAGAGCAGTGACAGTGGCGTTGTAACTTTGGTCTATCGCAAACCAACCGTTACGGGACAGTACATAGTATACGACTCTTATTGCTCGTCCCTGTATAAAACTAATCTTGTACGTAATCTTATCGAGCGTGCTAAGCGGATTTGCTCACCGAGCAAGCTTGAAGAAGAGCTAGCCTTCCTTAGACAAGTTTTTGTTAAGAATGGTTACCCAGTACAACTCTTGAACAAACTATTTTGAACCTGTTGTCAATGCCACTGAACAGCCTTTCGGGCCCAATCTGTGCCGAGTCTTTTTGAGACTCCCATGGAAGGGTCAAGTATCACTAGATGTAGCCCGAGAAGTGAAACAAATCGTCAAACAAATTTACTTCGCTACCTCCTTTACGCCAGTCTTCACTACAGTGCGTGCGTTCACGGTGAAGAAGGACGTTCTTCCTACCCAATTAATTAGCCATGTAATTTGAATGTCGGCATTGTGTTAGCCGATATGTAGGAAGAACCCTTCAGCACCTGAACGCACGTGTTAAACAACATGTACCGCTCTATCTATTATCAGACAGTGCGAGAGCCCTACGGCCTAGACGAGGCCGACTAAGCCCTTGAAGGAGACTCACATCAGACAAACGACTCGGTGCCAACTTTTACCTGAGGAGACTACACGATTAACAGACAGCCCAGATGCTAGCCAGTCCGAGACGCATCGACCAATAACACGCAGCACGACCCGATCAACACGAATGAATCAGTCTACCAATGGACATGGACCCGAAGCAGCAACGGACGTGACAACACTATTGACGGAGGATGAGGATCGACAGACCATGGACGATGAAGGTACTGGCAGTGATGGAGAGCAGGACGTGGATGTTGAGGCCAACAGTGGACAGATGGAAGGTGAGGGTGATGATACTGGAAAGAGATCCGCAATAAAGAAAAACCTGTTGTCCAACAGTCAATGCCGTTCCGTTTATGACAACTCTTGTTGCACAGTTTTGTGCCGTGCTTGTAGGTTTAGTGAACTTAAAGTATTGGAAGCTGTTTTCATTCGCAAACATAACCCCAACCTATGCATCCAGAAAGAAAATGTGACTATTATCCTAGCATTCACACACACACACATACACCCACCCACATACCCATGTGTGTACTCCTTACACTTCACCCTCTCCGCGAGTCTCACATTGTTATTATTTCTCACCTGCCCACCCCTGTTATTAGTTCACACTTCTCTAGTTCGCACTTCACCTTCTTTTCTCCTATTTTCTTTCGCATAGTGCATTTCGTACTCTTCCACGTATATATTGTTGTTTATTGCTAGATTTCATTATTCTCTAGAAAACTTGTTAGGAAACTTTATTATCCATCTTTTATTTCTGTTCATTTATATACTACGTCCAATGTCCGCTTCGCTGATTCTGCTGATTGCCACAATAAAGTTATTGTCTCCGCGCCGCTTATTCGTAATGTTGGAAGTGTGTCTACGCCAAGTTTCTTAAAACGAAGGGCAAGAAAATCTGTACTGAAGCGTTATGCCCGCATGGTTCCAACCCCAAATCACAATATCAATGCATGCATTCCTTACCTCCAAAGAATATGTGTTACCTACTGACCCTACCCCCCCCCCCCCCTCTCTCTCTCCCCCCTCCCCTCAGTCCCCTCTCTCCATCTCCCCGGGCCTCTCCCCCTCGAGATACTTTTAGTGCCCCAAACTCGTGAACTTAGCTCATTGACTACAAGAAGTCCAGACAGAACTCGTATGCAAGTTCACACACACGTATTCTTTCAAAAGCACATGAATCCAGTGCATACCTGGATTGACTCCATTTGCAAAGGACACCGTCCTCATCCATCGACATCATGACGGCTTGGTTCTTGATGAGTTCCAGTGCAACCAGCCGTGCACAGTGGCCTTGGAATGTGGATCTCTGTATCATGAGCAGTGCCGCATACACAGGCACACAGTGGATCGTGGACACTTGCACAGGCATATGCATGAACATCAACAATGCCATCCATGTGTTAGTATGCATGTACAGTGCTGCTCAATGAAATCCAGTCGCGTCACTCAACTTTGCGCCTTGCCGCCATTTCGCAGCCCAGTGTCCGCAGGTCTAGGGCTGGGGCTGCGCAACGCCCGGCGCATACTTGAGGGATGAGACTAGATTTCATTGAGCAGGACTGTATACACAAATTCAGGCCTCCATTCATACAGACTGCCAGGAACAACACAAAAAAAGTAGATACCCAAAACACTGCCTGGAAGTAGACAGCAGGATAACACATGTGTCATTGGTTGCACAAGTTATGAGTCGTGCGTATTCAGACCTTTGTCCGCAATATTTAAGATCCACTCGGACCACAATACAGTGTCTGCTTAAAGATACTGGACAAGGAGGACTTACCATTCGCACTACCCCTGTGCTGGGGTCAAGGACAAGCTGAACAATGGTTCCACAGGTCAGGCCAAAGACCAGTCTATCCTGCAACACAGCCCCAGAAGCATCATACCAAGCACAGCAAATTTCACAGCTCCACTTGTCCATGTACAGCATGGCCACGATCTAGAATGCCCTGGATGTGACAAAAATATTTTCATATTTCCTGTAAAGAGAAAAGGACCTATAAGTTACTAGTTATTACTGACTCAGTGAGTCCACCAAGGTAACGAGATAATATACAGTCAGATAGTGCGACAACAAGGCAAAAAACTGACAAGGATACTGATACATTCGACGACCCAACACCTAGTTCTAACACATATGTAGGACTCAGTATAGAGTCCATGCACTATATGATGTCCAGCACCCTATATAGAGTCCATTGGTCCAAAATCCACTATACAGAGTCCAGGAGTCCACTCAGTTTTGATCAGCTTCATCCTGCCGCGCAATCCCCTATAAGGAGTACACTTTTTCTACAAGTCCCCTATTCACGGTCCAGGATCGGAGTCCAGTTTATCCAGTCACGCCGTCCTGTGTGTTGTGCCCGAAAGAGAACACATTTTCAGTTTTGCTTGCCTCGTGGCAGCGCATTCCTTTCTTCACTTCAGCCATGGCTGCCAATTCTGCTGTGCAGTTGCTGACAGTAATCTGTCTCGAGCTAACCAAGGAGGATAAGGAGACGTTCAAAATCAAATCTGGAAAGCGTCTTGTGGTTCTCTGAAGACGTTTCATCAGTGCGCGGGATGAAAGCAGAAATTGCAGAACGAGAAAAGTTCAGCACAGTTCAAATCTGACGAGGCAGGTACACTGACGCTCTCTTTCGTTCGACGCCACAAGGATCCCCTGTTTGGCTGGCCATTTCTGCCAGTAAGACGTTTGAACGGTTTCATCAGAGCGAGGGATGAAAGCAGAAAGCGGAGAAAGAGAAAAGTTCAGCACAGTTGCAATCTGACGAGTCAGATACACTGACACTCTCTTTCGTTCGACGCCACAAGGATACCCCTGTTTGACTAGACAAGAGCTGCCTGTACCACCGTGTCAAAAGGCTGTGCAACTACATGGCAGGACGATGACTGAGGTAAGGAAGCTTTTACTCGTTTCGATTGGTCTGCTGTTCTGTCGTTATGCTTGAATTTTTTTTCCATTTTCAAGGAGCGTATCGCGTTTGTTTGATGTTGCTTGAATGAATGCCCTAAAAGTAATCAACCACTTCGTAATAGTCCTCAAGGACTGCAAGGACTTTGCATCAATCGTATATTATGATCGTCTAGCTATCATCAATAATTATTTTATTTCATGAGAAATGTATTTTTATCCCTGTGATAATTATGTGAACTCCACGACACTCTTCCTGTAGTATGATATCAAATACAATGGGATCCACAAACGCAGTGCCAGTGTACTAGTAGTAGTAGGACTAGGAGGATTGCTTGTATGCCAATGATAAGAAAAAGCTTCTCAAGCTAATACTCGTAGCTAATACTCGTATTCCCTGAAGTAACCGTTTTGATGTCACGAACATGACATTGTGTCAGTGAAACTGCCTCGTGACAACAAATCATTGCATTTCCATCTTGGGGAAGACTGACAGCAACGCTGTACAGATTGTTCAAATCATCTCATTTCAATTTAGTTGCAGTGAAGTGAAACACTGTGTACACTACATGTATGTTGGTGTGTCTGTGCGTCTTGAGTGTGCACAAACGATCTTATTCCTCGTATTACTAATAGATTATTTTCCCCACCATCACCTGTTCACAGGTCTTTGAGTGGATTGATTTTCATTGAGCATCACATTCGTTGAGAACTTGGTAGTTGTGTGCTCCCATGCATCATTACGGTAATAAGCGTATCCTTGTGCTATCTATTTGTTGCAGGTGTGCTGATCTTCAGAAGCTTGCGGAACTGAGTGCTGCTGAACATTTGCATGGCCATGAGCAATGGTGAAGCTTGCTATTGCACTCTCAGCATGTACTAGTATTATGCTGACCACTGCACTATGTTACTCTCTTACACTACTACGTGTATGTAAACGTGCGTGTACCCGTCCCCGTACGCATTCGTTTCGTATAATTATTTGTTATCCATCTTGACTTTACATGTAAGTGGGTGGACGTTTGCATGGCTGTTGGAGTTGCGTGTGTATTGTGTCTCTACTCTTTTCTTGGTGTTTTCTTGGCGTTGTATAAGTTTGTGTGTGTGTGTGTGTGTGTGTGTGTGTGCGCGCGCGCGCGCACAATAATTTGAAAACAAATAATTAATCCTGGGCTCTCCATTATTCCCTTTCGATTCTTGTTTTTTTTCTAGGTATTTTCTTGGCGTTGTGTGGGAGTGTGCATGTGTGTGCGTGCACAATAATTTGGCAACACTACATGATTGAGATATTGTAATTTGCAGCGTCTGCGAAGAGACCACTTGATTTGAGGATGGTGTTTGTAGGGTTTTTCATGTAATGAAGTGGCTGCAGTGGCGCCTCAATACATATTTTTTTATCTTGAGAAGTGAATGATGTAAAGGATTAAAGGGAGAGGCCGTTTTCTGGTTAATATTCACTGCTTACAGCAGATCCTATGTCTATTTTCGAACTCGATAGGGGATGCCTAATTGGCTGGACTTTATACAGGGGGTGTTGTCCACATAGACTCTTTATAGTTGATTTCAAAGTTTGGACTCCGTACAGTTGATTTTGGACCAATGGACTCTATATAGGGGTGAAGCCAATTGGCTGGACTCTATACAGGGAGTGATGTCCATCGAAACTTTGAGCTCACAGTTGATTCCAAGTTTGGACTCTGTACAGTGGATTTTGGACCAATGGACTCTATATAGGGGTTGGACATCATATAGGGGCTGGACGCTCTACTGAGTCCAACACATATACGAAGCGCACACCAACAACTATCCAACTTGGATGTGTTAGAACTAGGTGTCAGGTCGTCGATTGTATCAATATCCTTGTCAGTTGTGTGCCTTGTTGTCGCACTATCTGACTGTATATTATCTTGTAACCTTAGTGGACTGTTAGTCTTAACTAGTAACTTATGGTCCTTTTCTTTTTACATATTGCTATTGGTTCAACATCCGAGTTATCATATTTTTGTGATAATTATAGTTGCTCATGATGGACATGCCCAATTGTTGCAGGAGGAGAAGGCATGGGCGTTGGAAGGCATTCGACATTGATGTCACAAAGAAGTGGGGCCCTCCCCGAGGAAAAATTGGAAAAATGGGCCCATTTATTGTGTCAAAAACCACAAAAACGTTTTTCACTTGAGAGGGCTTTTACCCCTGTCGTATTCCACAAATTGTACATATCACCACCTAGTCTTTCACATTATGTGAGGACTGTCCCCAGTATTGTGATCATGTGGCATGTATCAGCAGCTGCCACTCCTAGAAAAAGATGATGAAAGAAAGACGAGGAGATTGAAAGAGATTGTCATCATACCATACAAGGGAAAGATGCCAATACTACATCCTAATGCCGGGAAAGTAACACACCAGGATATTGTGATATGCTCCAAAACAGCCATATCCAGGTGAAGCCCTCGGATAAGAGCAAAGCTTTGCACATGCCTAGTCTTCCTCTGCGGCCTGTTGAATCGACCATGCGTTGAAGTGTTCAGCCAGAAATGTATCGTTATTGCTAACACACTCCTAATGAGGTGCTCTCCCTTGCGTAAGTGCAGTTCCTACAACAGCGGATTGTATTAAGTATGGCGCTGCGCCGAGTCTGAAGGATATTCCCCATGATTGCTTGTGGCATCTTTGGAAGGTGTCTCGTTGGACTTAAATTACCATCTCGAGGAAAGTGCCAGTGCAGCAATCAAACTGCTGGAGCGGGGGTGCCAGAAGGAAGTTGATATGTTTTCCTTATCAATATTGGATATACAGGAGTTGTGTCTGAGACGTTGTCTGGACAACGGTGTTTGTCCAAGTGGTGTCGAGAACCGTGTCCGCAGGACCAAAGCGTATCACATGTTAAGCATTGAACCTGTATTTATGAAAGACGAGATTGCTCATTCCTGCGACTCTTTGTTTAAGTCACGTTTGTGGTTTAGGTGCTTGTATGAGCGTGCACGCTCATTTCTATCCTCACATGACTTCTTGAGATTCTCCATGCTCCTTTCGGAAAATGACCAGAACCAACGTATCAAACTAATCACAAAACATGACAAGACCTACAATTGGCTAAGAAAGAAAAGATATGGCCATGTCACCATCAATCCTGAAGCCCCCATCATCAACATGACATCACTAGATTTGACCACTGTTCAGAAAGAGCTTCGATTTCGAGATTCCACCGAAATCTAACAAGAAGTCATCATGACTGAGTTTGAGCTATTTCACCGCAAATTATTACGCTTCAGACCAATATCTGATTCACAACAGTCCATTCGCTGCAAAGATCCGAGCAGAGGCCGAGGAACACGCTGACACATTACCGGATAAAAGATCATTTTCATTGAACCGTGAACACCTCAAAGCCCTGCGTGAATTACGGAATAAGAAAGAAAACATTTGCCAATACCGGTCCAAGGGGCGACACCCGGCACTTCGCTTCACAAGCGAACATGAACAATCAAATAAACTGGCGTTCCTTGACGTTTCGGTGGAGAAGACTGAGGGTAGTGTGGTCACCTCGGTGTATAGGAAACCCACCTTCACAGGGTAGTATATTGCATACGATTCTTATTGCTCTACTTAATATTAAGTGAACTCGGTACCAAATTTGTTGGATCGTGCACGGCGAATTTGTTCAGCTACTAAGCTTCTTGAGGAACTGGATTTCTTAAAAACGGTATTCCACAAAAATGGATATCCTGAGGACATGGTGGCACGACTAGTCGATAGTGAAATAACAAATCAGGATAAAGGTTATGGACCGGATCGTTGTCGAATATACCTTCGACTGCCATGGAAAGGCAATCTCTCCAACGCTGTCACACATACGGTCAGGTCGTTGGTTTCTGATACCTACTATGACGTGGCCTTCACAACTGTGTTCACGACGATGCGTCCATTCACGGTGAGGAAGGATGTTCTTCCAACCCTCAAACGTAGCCAATTGGTTAATCAATTTGAATGTCGGCATTGCGACAGCCGATATGTTGGAAGAACTCTTCAACACCTGAGTGAACGCATCAAACAGCATGTACTTTTGTATATCTTGCCACAGTCTGCACAAGTTCAACGGCCAAAGCGAGGAAGACCGCGCCTCCGCCCCACTCCGATAACATCACAGGAGTCAGAATGTGTGCTCCTTGGTCCTGTTCAGGATGTACAAAGATCTGATTCAGAGACCATATCACTAGCATACGGGAAACCGTTGTCGAACACACCGCTGCCAACATCTGAAACTGCTTCCTCCATCCGTGCGTGCAGTGAACATCCGAAACAGGACAGGGCACAAACTTCAACTCAGCCTCTTACCGCCTCAGTGCCTGATGGAGTGGTTTCGCAACAGTATCCATCAACAGCAAAGAGGAAGAGAGGTAGGCCTCGTAAAACACCAGTGCCAATATCTCCACCCCTATCCCTTCCTCCACCCTCCTTGCAGCGTGCATGCTGTTTTGTGCACACCTTTGTGAGAAGCATCACACTTTGATATTTTAGTGCTGTCACTGTACCCTGCTACTCTAACTTGATTGCTATATTATTTCCTTTATTCTTATTTTGTTCTTTAGTACAACGGTGATTCCTGAAGAGTGTTGTACGAAAACTTGTTCAAATCATCTTTTTTTCATCACTTTTTCTCCTTACATGCATTTCTCCTTACCTTTTAGATTGTTTTCGCATCGTCTCCATCACTTAACATTGTTTGATAAAGTACACTGTAATCCAAATTTAATGTCACTTCAGCTCTTCCTCCCTATTGCCATACTAAAATTGTTGTCTCCTCATCAAATATTTAAAGGGTTAATAGCGCATAATTTTTGGACGTGACACGCAATTTCACAAATGGGTCATTGATTGGTGTAAACTGCCGAATTTCGACATGAAATACAGCTCTCTCGCATTGTTTTCCAACAGGGCAAGGCAAAAAACTCGAGCGGAACTTTTGCGTAATCAGTGTCAGCTCAACTTTTCTAAAGTGTGCCTAACACCCTGGAGAACACGGTATGTGTTTGATATCTGTTTGGCACCTGTCGTGTATATTAGAATCATTCGGAGCATCCTCCTACCCCCCCCCCCCCCCCATGCGTTCACCTTTACACTCAATGTACATGTACGCACAGCCTGCTAGGGCTCCGGCAGGATGGCGTTGCCTACAGCGTACATGTATACGTGCAACATTTTATTCCCAATACATCCTGTGGCGGATCAGGTTTAGCTCATTCGAAACTATAATATTATCTGTATCCCACCAGTTAAACCAGCTGTGGAAAGTGGCCATCGAGTACTAAATCTCTCTAATTCTCTCTTGTGCTCCCAGCGCAGCAGTTTGCACCACCACTTTGTAGCATGGTGTTTTTAAACAAATGGTCAACGGTATCTCGGCAGATGGGCTGTCATCTGAACGAAATCACGATTATTCTTCCTGCCGATGCCTCATTCGTCCCTTGCCGAGGCTTTCTCCAGTATGTATTCCTCATTTACCCTCTTCCTTGTGAATTACATGTACTTGTTACGACATCATGTCCGCTCGCTCTGTACCTGTGTGTTTGAGTGCATCGAGAGACCCATCAATCCAACCAAAGATTTGATTGCAGGATAGTGGCACGCGGGTCCAGAAGCCAAGCGAGTAATCAAAAACACGGAACACAGCACACCTAACAAGCCGGATACGCTCTGCATACCTGTGTCGATCCCATGGCAGTTGGGGATGGCCAGATCAGGTGGCTGACCTTGTTGTCGCCATTCAAATCCCCTGTACGCACATAACACAATATTGGAGAAAAATGAACTACACCCGACAATGGTTGTAGCACAATGAATTAGGTTCTGAAAGTTACCGTACCACTTACAAGGCGGCTATTGCACCAGCATAAATCACGGACACTGTCTTGATACAAAGGTTACATGAAGGCTGAATAGTTAGCACTTCATTCCTTGGAATGTACGCTACACTAGGAATATCAGTCCATTTTAAGAATGACCGCCCCATGCAATGTTATTGTACCAGAAAAACAGAAAAGGGAATGCTATAGTTGAGCTCAATGACTTGAACATAAATTCTGCCTAGAAATGTACACAAACCTATTCCACACCCAGACAATTGAGGCCGAATTCCGAATTCGATGTACATGCATGACAAGATCTTCACCAATATCAGACTTTCTCTTACCAGTGATGGATGCTGCAGGCTCAGTGATGAATAGTGAGAGTTCAGACAGTATGGCTGTTACAAAAGCACATGCACACACACACACACACACACACACACACACACACACACACACACACACACACACACACACACACACACACACACACACACACACACACCATTGGACCATTGGACCACTGGACGCCCATCGCCGGAGGCGATGATAGCGATGCTACAGCAGAAGCCATAGCAACTTGTCCTGGGATTGCACCATTCAACAGCTTGCAAGGCTGAAGAATTGGCCGCCACTATTCAGCCTGGTCTACACCACACAGCTATGAAGTGGCTTTTTCTGGCCAGTGAATCCCTACTTTTTGGTCTTTATATTTTTTATTTTTTTCCCGCACACACATTACACCACATACTCCGACATGCACTGGTTGTTGGTAACCACCCAGGAGAATGAAAGAAAAGTCAGGAAGAGTCTGAGAAAGAGAAGAAAGACGTGTGTGACCATAATTGTCGGGAATCGAACCCGCAACCTATCGATTGGAAATCGCTACATGCACGCACACGCACACACACACACACACACACACACACACACACACACACACACACACACACACACACACACACACACACACACACACACACACACACACACACACACACACACACACACACTTTAAAACACACACAAACACACACACACACACCGTACTCGCGCGATTGGTGTCCCTGAGGCACTATTTTTTCAACGTCCATCACTGATGGGGCACCGGCTATTCAAGAGAGGGCACTATTCAAGAGAGGGTACTATTTTCCAATGCTGGTGCCTTTGCATCATCCAGCATAAAAACAAAACAAAACAAAGAACAACAGAGCCTGAAGTTTACTGTAAACTATCACGACTCAATAGAAGCGGTAACAAGAACAGCGAACTTGATCCTGAAACTTCAATATGGGCTGGGTTACAAACCCGGGGGGGGGGGGGGGGGGGGGCTGGTAGCTCGCAAAACAGAACACCTCAGTGGCACAAAATAGACCCTAAATTGCACAGCATTGGCTTTTTCAAGGTGCATGCAGGGGTGGCCATGGTGAATGAACCAATGTCCTTTGCTAGGCCTATACGGTTCAACTGTACCTTGGGCTTGCACAGGGAGGCTCAGAATGGAACCTTTCGACAGCAATTTCCTGAGTCTTGCGGGGGCGGCCACAGTGGCCTGTGTTGATACAACGGACTGGCGCGCAGGCCGTGCCTGTCTACTCCACACACTCAGTGAGCCCTACAGGACAGCGGAAAAGAACACACGGCAACATGCCATGATTCAGTGGACGGAACATAGCGAGAAGCATAATTGCACTGAAGAAAATGGTTGAACTTGAACTTATGGAAGAGGTCGGTATGAATCCCAAATCTCAGATTTTCAAGTGAGTTACTTTAGGAATGCTCCAACCCTCTGAGCAACTCCCGAACCTTGCTCGGGCACTCGGAAATCTACCCCCATTTTCATACACAAAATCCACTTACATTTCCATGTACGCCGGCAAGCCGCTTTGAGTCGCATGACCAGGCCAGGTGCAGGGCAGGACTGGATTGATTAACCGATGGTTGACTTGCAGATGGATTGACACATGCAAACGGCTGTTGAGTATCCGTATACCAGACAACGATTGTACCTTCATACGAAAAATACACAACAGGGGGACTGCATTATAATGAATACAGGATTGGACTGTTCAATGTGAACAAGCATCCCTTACCACTCACACCATGTACCGTCCACGCTCCCCTCGTCATCAGCACTCCCCTCTGTGCCCTTCCTTTCCTCGCCACCCTCACTCTATTCAATGTCCCATTGCCGTCCACACTCTACTCGTCACCCCCCCCCCCCCCGCCCAACGGCACTCGTCGTCCCCTTTCCGTCCACGCACATCATATCCTCCATGCATACTTCCCCAGTTTATCCGATCCACACTCCCCTTACCATCCTTATTGGCCAGAGCTAGTTGATCATGTCCCTCATCAAGGCAGGCAGCGGTTACTTCCCATTTACTGGCAAATGGGTTCTGGAGTTGCACCAACGGTTTTGCCATGAAGCCCTGTGAGGACAACCCACAAAACCAAAAAAGCACACAATAGAGAAATGCTAACCTTTCTTGGTGGTGCGCTAATCCCGTACAGCATGTTTCAACTCTGTTGGGGATGTCTAGCCGCGTTGTCCTGAACCCATTTGATGTTTGCACCGTGCGTTGCCACGGCCCAATGTGTGATCACGGATTTGTGTGGAGTACTTGGTTATTTCAGATCTATTGCTTGAACTAAGGTCTAAATTTCTTCCTGTATCTAGCCTCCAGCCTTTAAATGTGTGGTGAGGTAAAGCATGATGGATGTACTTAGAAACTGGCACTGATGAGTGAGGTTGTCTGGCTTTGAAATCAACAAAAAGTATAATTTGCCACCGTTACGAATTTGAAGAGCTTTGCTTTGCTTCATGGTACGTCGATGGTAGACTTTGTCAGGCTGATGGGCAGCCACCTCCAGGTGTATCGCCAGGCAGGAAACTCACATTAGATGACGTGTGTGAAACTTCAGCCAATTCCTGTACGAGTCAGTTATGTACTCAGTAGCTGGCACTGATGAATGATGTAAAGCAGATCAGACGCATGGTCCAATCTTTCATAGAGTCTGTGAGATCAGTTTGGCACATGCGCGCTGCAGGAATGAATTACATACTGTAGAACGGGTTATTTTAGCAACGTAAAAACCCTAGCGAATTTAGCGATTTACTCATTTTCGCTAAAGTTTCAAGTCGCTAATCCGTTGAGACATTAGTAGTGCACTGGTGATCCGCGAGTAAAATCGCTGCAAATCGCTAAAGTAAAACGTCGCTAACCCATTGACAATGGGAAAACGCTAAAATTAATAGTCGCTACTTCTAATTACCCGTTCTACAGTACAAAGCGTAATGTTCAGCTTCTGTAGATGTACGTTGGGTTTTTGCCTTGGTACTAACGGCATTTTGCCCTTGCCATGAATTGCCCCACAAAGGCTCGCCGTGCATTATCAAGCAGTGCATGCTATAGTGACTATAGTGACTATGGTGACTATGGTGACTATGGTGACTATGGTGACTATGGTGACTTCCGGGTTGCGAGCCCTGACCTTCCAGTAATGTAATTCCGTCTGCTCAAAATCTTCATCCTCTTCGCAAAGACCACCTGTTTGCTGGTTTGAGGCTGTGTTTTGAAGTACTTTGACATCATTCCACATGATCAGCGTTGGTTCATCACTGCATGCATCAAACAAGAAAGCAAACCACAGTACATATACTTGCACAATGAGTGCACAGCCACAAGGACTTGTCAGTTGACATGTTAATGACGTTGTGCCCCCTCCCTCCTTCCCCTCCCTCCCTCCCTCCCTCCCTCCCTCTCTCTCTCTATTGGCGACTGGCAAGCACCGCTGCAATGAGTTGGTCAGGTTGGTCATTCATTCACTTGTCGTGAATCCCTTTGTCCGGTAACAGAGATGCCGGTGATTTTTAGCTAGTTCACTTGTTATACTAGTTACTTGTACTATTACCACAATTAGGAATTGCAGAGTTCTGGCAAGGAGACAAGAATGACATCAATTTGGCAGACTTTGCTAAGCCCGTGTTGTGCTGTGGTTCAATAGCAATCAGGGCAACGCTAAGGATGATCCCATGATTCTACACAGCTACTATTACAGCATACACATTACCATCCCACCACCACCCCTGCTCCATCCCCATCTCTTGGAACAACTAACATTGTGAGGTGTCAATAGGTAGGTTCAGTTCCTACATGATCATCTGCTTGGTGAAATTACACAATGTCATCATGTCAACCCCTATAACTAACCCAACGGTTACAGATCCATCTTCTCCAAGTAGTGACAGTTTCTGAGTGTGAACGGAAATATGATCCCTGAGGTGCATAGGACAAAGAAGAATTCAATTGATGCTATAAGGGTCAATCTCGTGTGCGCGCACCCACACCGTACATACGCACACCCCGCCCCCTCCCACGCGCACACACATACACGTCTACATCCCACACACTCACGCCCACATCTACAACCCCCCCCCCCCCACACACACACCCGCCGAGTGACGCGCACACACATACACGTCTACATCCCACACACTTACGCCCACATCTACAACCCCCCCCCCCCACACACACACACCCGCCGAGTGACGCGCACACACATACACGTCTACATTCCACACACTCACGCCCACATCTACACCCCCCCCCCCACACACACACACATGCATGCCCCTCCCAACATGCACACACCAAACTGACAGACCCAGGCACATACTTCAAACACACGGGGACTGGATCACCACACAGGTGCATCACTTAAAGGGGTCCCACATTTCTGGGTGTTTGGTCAAAGGAAGTGAATGTCACAGAGGACCATGATTGATAGTGTAGTGTATGTACCAGACATGTATTCATCTAATTGCAAGTACTATTGATCCACCCTAAAACCACAACCGCTTAGGCATGAACTCTCTATAGCAATTCATTGTACTGCCACCCAACACCCAACGCATCCCGCACCCGGGATACAACTCCTATATCCTCTAGCACAATCATACCTCAACGCTTCTTATTGCTTTGCAACCGTAGAATAAGCTTGTATGTAAACTCTACGTGTGAACCCACAGTCTCTTGGTTAGAGACACAACAACTGGCGACGAAGATGGCCGTTGCAATTGGAGCCATGGAACCATTTTCGGTTGGAACGACGGATTGGTCTACGTACTATGACCGCGTCGAGCAGTACTTCGCTGCCAACAATGTGGCCGAAGACAGGCAAGTAGCCACCTTCCTGACCCTGATTGGTGGCTTGACCTACAAACTGTTGGCTGACCTGGTCAGCCCGGACAAACCGAAGGACAAGATGCTGAAGGAGCTGTCCGACGCGCTGGCTGCGCATTGTGCTCCGAAGCCCTTGGTGATCGCGGAACGATACCGTTTCCACAAGCGGGATCAACGCCAAGGAGAGTCAGTAAATGCCTACCTCGCGGAGCTCCGACGGTTGGCACGATTCTGTGAGTTTGGCGATGTCCTGGATACCACGCTGCGGGATCGGTTCGTGTGTGGTATCAGGAGTCAAGCTCTCTGCAAAGTTCTGTTGGCAGAGAAGGACCTCACTCTGAAGACCGCCATCGAGAAAGCCAACAGCCTGGAGGTAGCCACTCGCGATGCATCCGAGCTCGCGGGCAGTGCCACTGCTGCTGGTGTACACGTTCTGGGCACATCGCAACATCGTCGTGCTGGCAGACCATCGTTCGGAGGTGCGAAGTCCGCGAACTCAGGTCAATCCCGTACGAGCTATTCAGCATGCTTCCGCTGTGGCTCGACGGCACACGGCGCAAGTGAATGTCCCTTCAAGGCATATGAATGCCGCCACTGCAGGAAGACTGGGCACCTCCGCAAGGTTTGCAAGAAGCGCCTCGCGGAAAGATCGACAGATTCAGCGAAACGCTCAAGTGGTAGCAGCGCCTGCCACAGCTTGGCTGTCGATGTCGCGGACGACGACGAGTTCAATTCACTTTCTCTTCTAGCCGCAGACGTCCTTCAAGCGCCAGCAGTCGCCACGGATGAAACGACACCCACGACCGGGCGGAAGGCACTTTGGATTGATGCTATCGTCACTGGCCAGTCGGTCCGCATGCAGGTCGACACTGGAGCTGCGGTGTCAATCATTCCGAGTGCGATTTATCGAAAGTCGCTGTCTGCCTCGCCTCTCACCGCGAGCAAGCTGAAGTTGCGTACGTACACCGGCGAGCCCGTGCATCCTCGCGGAACGTTCGTAGCACGCGTGGAATACTACCATCAATCCGCGGAGCTACCACTGCATGTGGTGGACACGCAGGGGCCAGCGCTCTGTGGCCGAGACCTGCTTGCCCACATCGCTCTTGACTGGCAGCGCTTGTTCCAGGTCGAGATGGCTGACGTCCCCTCCGCAACCGTGTCCCCTGGCCAGCAGCATCCAGGATCAGCAGGTACGCGTCTTGAGCAGCTCAAGGAGAAATTCTCCGATGTGTTCAGCGACGACTTTGGCAAGCTCAAGGACGCCAAGGCTCGTCTCCAGCTGAAGGACGATGCAAGCCCTCGCTTCCTCAAGGCGCGCCCATTGCCCTACGCCATGCGGCCAAAGGTGGAAGCTGAACTGGACAGGCTGGAAGGTCTGGGTATCGTGAGTAAGGTACAGTGGAGTGAGTGGGCGACACCTGTTGTGCCTGTGATGAAGCCCAACGGCTCAGTTCGTCTCTGTGGAGATTTCAAAGCCACATTGAATCCACACCTGAAGGTGGACCAGCACCCGCTACCACGCGTGGAAGATGTCTTCGCCACCCTGGCTGGAGGCCAGCGATTCACCAAAATCGACCTAAAGCAGGCATACCTCCAAATGGAGATGGATGACGCATCCAAACCACTCCTCACACTCACGACGCACAAGGGCCTGTATCAGCTCAACCGACTCGGGTTCGGTGTTGCCTCTGCCCCAGCGCTCTGGCAACAGGCTATCGACCGCATCTTGCACGGCGTCCCAAGCCAGGCCTGCCTACTGGACGACATTATTGTCACCGGCCGCAACGACGATGACCACCTTGACAATGTGGAAAGCATCCCGAGTCGTCTGTCGGACCACGGCCTGAGAGTCAACCCGGCCAAGTGCACGTTCTTTGCAGACCAAGTCGAGTACTGTGGACACATTGTCAGTCGCCACGGCTTGCGCAAGACTGATGGCAAGGTCAAGGCTATCAACGAAGCCCCAGCACCGCAGAACGTGTCCCAGCTACGGAGCTTCTTGGGCATGGTGTGCTACTACCAGCGCTTCCTCAAAGACTGCTCCACGACCCTGCATTCACTCAACAACCTGCTCCGGAAGGGTCAGTCCTGGCGCTGGACAGCTGAATGCGCGGCTGCATTCAAGGCTATCAAGGCAGCCATCGCCTCGGATCAGGTCCTCATGCACTTTGATGCCGATCTGCCCGTGCAGTTGGCAACCGACGCATCGCCATATGGCCTGGGGGCGGTGCTCTCGCACATCATGCCGGATGGTACGGAAAGGCCGATTGCCTTCGTGTCACGGTCCCTGACAGACACCGAGAAGCGGTACGCCCAGATCGATAAGGAGGCGCTCTCTATTGTCTGGGGCGTCCGCAAATTCCACACGTACCTGTTTGGCCGACCGTTCGTCCTGCTGACGGACCATGAGCCGCTGACAGCCATCTTCAGTCCTAGCAAGGGATTGCCAGCCATGACGACGGCCCGCCTACAGCGGTATGCTATCTTCCTAGCAAGCATGAATTATGAGATCAAGTACCGCAAATCAGCCGATCATGCAAACGCTGACGGGCTGTCACGCCTACCGTTGCCACACTCACCACAGGATGAGAGCCTAGACTGGGCAGACGTGTTCAACATGGCCCAGATCGACCCGCTTCCAGTCACGGCAGCTGAAATTGCGCGTCACACAAACCGTGACCCAGTTCTCGCCAAGGTCCTAACCAGTGTCAGCACCGGACGGGCCCTGTCAACAACCGACGGTGACATGCAACCATTTGTACGACGCAAAGATGAGCTGGGCCTACACCAAGGGTGTGTCATGTGGGGAATCCGTGTCGTCATTCCTTCCCCACTGCGCCACCGAGTACTGGAGGAGCTGCACAGTGGCCATCCTGGGCTGGTTCGGATGAAAGCACTAGCCCGCAGCTTTGTATGGTGGCCAGGCATCGACACAGACATCGAGCAGACCGGCAAGGCCTGCCTTGGCTGTCAGGCACACCAGGCGGCGCCACCGAAGTCACCGCTACATCCCTGGGAGTGGCCGTCCAAGCCATGGCAGCGTCTCCACATTGATTTTGCCGGGCCGTTCCAAGGGCACATGTGGCTGATTGTGGTGGACGCCCACAGTAAGTGGCCAGAAGTGCTCCCAATGAGCAGCACCACTGCCCCAGCTACCATACGCCGTCTCCGAGAAGTGTTTGCTCAACATGGCCTGCCGGACCAGATCGTGAGTGACAACGGCCCGCAGTTTACTGCCGATGAGTTCCGCCGTTTCACAGAAGCCAACGGCATAACGCACACGTTCTCAGCACCGTACCACCCAGCGACTAACGGGTTGGCTGAACGATTTGTGCGTACAATGAAGCAGGCACTCAGGTCCCATTCTGCCACAGCACCGCTTGAGTTCTTGCCTCGCTTCCTGTTGGCCTATCGCACCACACCCCATGCTACAACGAATGCCACACCAGCATCCCTGCTAATGCACCGGGAGCTACGCACTCGGCTGGCGCTGGTTCAACCCAGTGTCCAGGCATCTGTTGCTAAGAAACAGACAGCTCAGCGTAGTGCAAGATCAGCGAACCGTGAGCGCACGTTTGCTGTGGATGACACCGTCATGGTACGTGACTACCGCACCAACGCACCACACCCGTGGATTCAGGGCACAGTGCAAGCGGTACACGGCTTCCGCCACTATACAGTGGAAGTTGGCCCAGACCAGCAATGGAGGCGCCATGTTGAACAGCTCCGGTCAGCCGACTCCGCTCCGCAATCATCCGTACCGATGAACACAGCGCCTTTGCCGTCCGTGGCAGAACCGGATCACAGTTTGTGCTTTCCGACTGCTCATTCGCCAGCTAGTGTTCCGACACCACCCAGTGTCCAAGCCGCTGCTACTCCAACACCTCCGCCTGCGCAAACACCAGTAGCTGCAACTACGGCAACGCAGCAGGTCCAGTCGCCGCTGGCACAAGATACGACTGAACCCCGCCGTAACCCGCCGAGAGCCCGAGTCCTGCCGGCTCGCCTGAGAGACTGAATTGCTTCTTGCTCACACAATTGCTGTCCCGTGCTCTCAGCTCATCCGCTTCTTCTTGTGCATTAAATGTTATGCCGTATAGGAATACCTCGTAGCTCAACATGTACCATAACATTTAGGGGAGGAATGTAGTGTATGTACCAGACATGTATTCATCTAATTGCAAGTACTATTGATCCACCCTAAAACCACAACCGCTTAGGCATGAACTCTCTATAGCAATTCATTGTACTGCCACCCAACACCCAACGCATCCCGCACCCGGGATACAACTCCTATATCCTCTAGCACAATCATACCTCAACGCTTCTTATTGCTTTGCAACCGTAGAATAAACTTGTATGTAAACTCTACGTGTGAACCCACAGTCTCTTGGTTAGAGACACAACAGATAGATTAATCAATTGCAGGAGTGAATCATATGCACGGTGCAAAACCAGGAGTCCAGACACCCATCCATATCCACCCCAAGCTATGCGCTTGGATCAATTCTCAGCCATCCGGACTAAGATACTTAGGCATTGCTGGCAATCTATGCCTGCTTCCCAAAGACCAGGCAGGCAGGATCTATGTCGGAGACCTCGGCACTCACTCTTCCTCAGCAGCTCGTTGCCTAACAATCCTTCTCCAAGACTCTTGTACGACTTCTTGCGGCATGCTCTGCAAAGATTTCCACGGAAAGTATGTCACATCAGAAGGAAGAAGTACCACATCACCATGCTTATCCATTGTAATTCTTCACTCCTGCTTCTCAAGCAGCCTCTCCCAAACAATAGTACAAGTATTGGTACCTCGATGTACTGTTGTGGACATGGAAATCCGGTCGCACGTCTAGCGGCCCCAGGGCGCTGGCCATGCACGTCTAGCGGCCCCAGGGGGCTCGCCGTGCAGCCGTGGATAAGCGGTAGATCTACACACAATGCATTCGTGCGCTGCAGCGCGCTGGTAGACCTACATGGTCGCATCGGATCAATTGTGCACTGCATGCAGCGTTCTGTACGCGCTGAGGGCGCCGGCCCCGGTCAATCGACTGGATTTCCATGTCCACGACAGTAGTAGATATAAATAACTATGCAAACGGGTTTATTTTTTATTTTCCTCTACTTGAAAGCACATACATGTACATGTAGGGCCGGATTAAAGTGAGACTAGAAAAGGAAGAAAAAAGTTAACTGCGGTTCTCAACCAGCGAGAGTGCCCCGTCTCACAAGAGCGTCCCGCTTTGATTTTACAACGAGGGAAAGGAAAATTGCATGGAACAGTGCAACTGAGTTTGTATGGTGTGAGGACCCCTTACTAGGCTTAGTGCACTGTTGTCACACTTAGCATGTTTTTGTGTGGAGCTCTCATCCGCTTGAAGGCAGGGACTCCCTGCTCAAAGGTACAGATTGACTGCATAATGTGCAATGTGTGTACATTGTATGTGTCGTATGAATGCATCTATTTCCACTCACCTGTTGGTATGCAGCAACGGCACAGATAGCCCGGGAAGCCTCGCCTGTCCACCCACCAAGTGATAGGACCTCACCAGCCACCTCACGCACCTTCAGCTTGACCACCTGGCAAACATCATTGCACCAAGATATAGACTGAGTATACTGTGAGTGTGAATCCACCAAGCTTGCTGCAAAGCTGGATTACAAGTTGCTGTACCACGAAGCCATGTGACTCAACAGTGCTAACACAAACAATTATATTGCGATTCTTCTCTACTTACGGAGTGAATGATGATGTCTAGCTCCGAGGTCATTCCCTTCAGGAACCTCGCCTCCTCCTCTTGTCGTTGCAATGCTTTTAGATCCCGCTCATGCTGCCTCCTGTAAGGCAATATATGGAAAAGGGAAATCATTGGACAGTTACCACAGACAATTTTCACAATACATTCACAGTTCCTGTATTATCTGCAGTATGACAATCCGTCAGGTGATTGCTAACGCGAAGAAATTACGGGTACTTATTTCGGGCAGTACGTTAATCGGGCTGAACTTAACCTCAACACAAAAGGATAATGGGGGTATCTACTTCGGGTAGGTTCTTAACTACGGACTTTCACGGTAGTAAGAAGTTACTACCAGTAGTCGACCCCTCGACAAGCCTCCCAGCCTCTGGCCAGCTGGCCGGAGAATCATCGCTGTCAATGGTTTCTGGATAAGTGCTGTCCCGACTTTGCCAAATCTGACCTGATATGATGTCACCTCTGCTGATCTACAAAAAAATAATGAAATAAATAAATAAGTGCAATGCTAGTGCTAGCGCATGACTAGCACAATTGTATAGCTTGCACGAGTAAACACTTCGCCTTTCCCACGTTTCATTCCTCGTGATGTTTCTTTCTTCTTTAGATTGGAGTCTTGGTTGGTACTAGGTGAGCGAGCTGGCATGTCTGCTTCAAGCCCATAATGGCCATGTACAATGGGAAGACGCGTTGTGAGCGCATCGGTCGGAGGAATAAAGTGTTAGATTTGCAACGCTGTCTCCTCTCCGACCAGAACATGGACGTGGATCATAGCGAGCCGAGACATCTCCCTTCCACTGCCGGTTTTCGCTTGCTACGTGTACGACTCTGGAACTGCGGTGGAAATACCAGAGGAAGCACAATCCCTTTTGACAAAGTTGAAGAGCAGATACCCAACAATCAAATGTGAACTTTAGTTACCATACGAAGACGGTTTCTTGCCAATCCTCGACATACGATTGAAAGTACTTCCTGGCGGTGAAATCACACACAACCTCTATGGCAAAGCAGCCAAAGAAGGAATAACACTGCTCGCAGAGACTCCCACCATGCAACGGTGTTCAAGATGGCAGTCACTAACAACGAGTACAAACGAGTGCGAGACAACAGCACGCCTGATTTTGCGGAGGAGCCAGCAAGTAACCTCATCTCAGACGAGCTTGCAGGCACCGGATACTCAATGCAACACATCACCGGCGAGGTCAGAACCCAATGAAGAAATACAAGTGAACACACAAAGGGAAAACAGCTGTGTTCCGAATGCCGTGATATGTCTCAGAAAAGGTAATGGCCAAGTACGACGGTCACTCAAGAAGAACGGCATAACAGCACGCCTCATTAACCCTCGGCCATCAACCATCCCAGAACTAACAAAGAAGAACGGCATAACAGCACGCCTCATTAACCCTCGGCCATCAACCATCCCAGAACTAACAAAGAAGAACGGCATAACAGCACGCCTCATTAACCCTCGGCCATCAACCATCCCAGAACTAACAAAGAAGAAGGAAAAGCAGAGGAAGTTGAAGTTCTGAGGAACGCAGGATACATGAGTGACCAATGGCCAAGAAGAAATGCACTGGCAGCTTTGCAGTCTATGGAGCCACATGCAACCTCTATCGAAAAAGATACGTCGGCTCATCTGGCAGACAAATGCACACCCGGGCTCAGGAGCATGTGAATACTGCACAATCCAAAGACAAGAGGTCTGCGTTCGGTGTGCACTATGCGAAGGAACACCCAAACACCACCCCAAAGATCAAGTACGAAGTAGTCCAGCTCACGGAGAGGGATGATGACCTGAGGCTTTGGATCTGCGAGACCTATGCAACTTGCGACAGGAAACCAGCAATCAATCGAAGAAGTGGAGACATGGGAACGGGATTATTGCGTAGCTTGCCTAGCTTCCCTACCAATGACCAGGGGTGTAGCTGGTCCCCCTTTTAGGGGGGGGGGGGGGTGCATGGCCGCATATGTGTAGTTCATCATAGCGGTCATTAGATGCAACGTTTTTAGAATTAGAGGGGAAGGGGGCGCCATACTAATGCTACATCATGTAACCACACGCATACAATGAATAGATAGTCGAATAGACAGTCCCAACACCCTTCCTGCCATGCGCTAATGCACTTATCTATAAGCAGGGTTCTAGCCAAAGGGGGTAGGGGGGGGGGGGGGCGCTGCACCCCTACTCTGTTTGCGTGCCCCCTGTGAAAAAGTGCCCCTCCCCCCCCCCCCCTACTCATGTTCCGATTTTCGTGTTTTTCATGCAATTCAACGAAAATGCAGTCCAAAGTCACTACAGTCAGGCCTTGCATAACCGTACACTGCACTGCATC
This sequence comes from Sycon ciliatum, assembly GCF_964019385.1. Classification (NCBI taxonomy): domain Eukaryota; kingdom Metazoa; phylum Porifera; class Calcarea; order Leucosolenida; family Sycettidae; genus Sycon; species Sycon ciliatum. The sequence continues at coordinate 49,670,789 of NC_088643.1, forward strand.
CGTTTTCCACTGCATCCGTTTTCCACAACAATATCCGGATAGGCGAGGGAACCGGATAATCGAACACACATACTGTATGTATGCAAGCCATATGCTGTTAATAGGTAGCCAACGATATTCTTCCGGATGGCGAGGGATCCGGATAACAGAGGACCGGATAACAGAGGACCGGATAACAGAGGACCGGATAACAGAGGACCGGATAACAGAGGACCGGATAACAGAGGACCGGATAACAGAGGACCGGATAACAGAGGACCGGATAACAGAGGACCGGATAACAGAGGACCGGATAACAGAGGACCGGATAACAGAGGACCGGATAACAGAGGACCGGATAAGCGAGGCCTGACTGTATTAGATGGTTCATAAAGGTGGTTCATTTGTCTGGGGCAAAGTCGGGGATTTTCCCCATACGTTGCATTTAGCGTAGCAAAACAATATTGGAAAGCGGAAAAATGGGATACGGGGTAACTGTTTCCCATGCCCGTTCCCCTATTTCCCATGCCCGTTCCCCTATTATTTATTTTGACCTGGCTATAACCCTCTACATGTACAAGAGGATGTCACACCACACCGTACCTGCGCACTTCCAGGTGGTCTCTTTCATCGAAACACCTCTCCAGCACCCTGGGCAACAGTACATCCACCACTAGGCCACGCACCATGTCGTAGTCTTGCAGCTGCCAGCCGTCGCAGGAGTGACGGCTGTAGTTCATGCGCACCCACCGACGATAGGCTTTCTCCGATCTGTGTACATGGGGCAAGTCAATATAATTACGGCAATTCGAGTGCACTATAGTACTACCGTATTTCCCCGTAAGTTAGTGCGTACCCGGTACTAACTTTCGAACTTAGCAGCCACATGAGTACTAACTTTCGGGGGTGGTACTATCTTTCGGGGAGCACTTTTTTATCGGGGTAAATGACACGCAGTGGGAAGCCTGCGCAACTCTAGTGTCCGTATCCAACAGTGCTGCCTCTTCCAAGAAGAGAAAGTACAAGGCGGCCGCAGAGGAGCTGCGAGCATCCTTCACCCCGCTGGTCTGCTCAACTGATGGTGCACTGCACACAGAGTACCGTGCGTATCAACGGCGACTTGCTATGCGCCTTGCCTCCAGGTGGGACAAGTCCTACAGCAACGTCATGTCCTGGGTGCGGATCCACCATCAGTTTGCTGTTTTCCGGGCTGTCGACCTTTGTCTCCGGGGTTCACATCGTCGTCTCGGTGGGCTGGCAATTTGCAATGGTGTCGGCCTTGGCGTTGGCCGTTAACATTCATGCGTATGGCACAACTTGTTGTTGTTGTTGTTGTGTGTGTGTGTGTGTGTGTGTGTGTGTGTGTGTGTGTGTGCGTGTTTGTTTCTTTCCTTTTCTTTTCAATCTTTTCAGCTGTCATTTGCCCTGATCGTGCCTCATGCGTGTTTCACAGCATAGTACGTTTCCACTTATTTTCTTCTTCAACACACGCTAGCTGTATTACTTTGTTCTTGCCCATACAAGAGGCTACACGGTGTAGTGTCCGTGCATATGATGTATGTACTGTAAGGTGTCTGTACATGTAGGACGGGTACGAACTTACTATCTTTCGGGGGGAACTGTCTTTCCCTCGGCAGTGGAAAGTGTATTTTTTATAGGGGGGGTACTAAGTCATTGGGGAGAACTAACTTACGGGCAATACGGTAGTAGCTGTGCAATGCCACTCGTCTGTAATACTAAAGTGGAAGCATGTGCATGACATATTTTACAATCTGGACTGTTTTTACCATCACAAATTTCCAGGTGCAGATTAGTGATAGCACTGATGATGACAATGTACCACACGTCACCCACACTTCATGGTCTTACATTTTCATGTGCTGCACTCGCTCCTTCCACAGAGGGATTTTGGCCTCAGCTCTTTCCACTGCACTCTCAATCTCTTCCTCCGTCAGCACTCTGTCCACCGTAGGCTGTTGTTCACGTTGAACCCCTGCAATGCAGAAAGCAGCACAGTGGCATAAACTACTATTTGCGGATACATTTGCTTAACCATCATACAGTTCAAATACTCACAAGGCGAATGAAAAATGGCTCAACGGCAACAGTGCTATTTGGCACAAGCAGTGACGTTGCCGGAATAGAACTCTAATGCATGAGGTCGTTGAGGAAACATATCAGGCCTAGTGGAACTACTTGCAAGTAATGAAGTTGGTCGGGCCAACAGTCCATGGCTGGAGCAGCCTTTTGGCCGCCGATGTGTCTGCTGTGCAATCCCCCTGTGTACTCACATATCAGACACAAAGCACAGCAAGCCTGCATGGCCAGGCTGCACAAAAACTGCTTCCGACGGTTCTGAGCTAAGCCAACCAGCATAGACACAGACTGAAACAGTCATGCTGGGATAGTCATGCTGGGATAGTCATGCCGGCACAGTAGATAGTCATGTTGGGATAGTCATGCTGGGATAGTCATGCCGGCACAGTAGATAGTCATGCTGGGATAGTCATGCTGGGATAGTCATGCCGGCACAGTAGATAGTCATGCTGGGATAGTCATGCTGGGATAGTCATGCCGGCGGCACAGTAGATGGTCAGTAGTTATGCCCGGACAGTCAGTGGTAAAATTTTAATAGTTAGGCTGGGACAGTAGATGGTGATGCCACCGCGACAGTAGATGGTACAGAGTCATGCTGGGATAGTAGGGGACCTACCAGTTCCGGAGTAGAAAACGGACATCTTTGCCAGCAGCTCTTCCCTTTCCTGCTTGAGCTCGGCAAGTCGCCTCTGTTTCTCCTGCTTCCATTCCTCATATCTCTAGGAAATGAGTGAAAAATCAGCAAAGCAGGCTTGGTAAGGGCAGGACTTTGAATTCAAAAGGGTTATGAACAAAAAGTGCACACCTGGCTGCACAATGAAGCTAATCTTTGTAGAGAAAGAGCCCAAGCTGTTATCAGTCTTTGGTAGTATGATTATATGCGCATGTGAAAGTAACCTGAGAAAATTGCATGCATAATCCAATTTTATGTGCAGACTGATAACTGTAGGTAGGTGTGTGTGTGTGTATTGATTACCAGGTGATAGTGTGGAATAGTGCCAGCTCGACTGGAGGACTGGAGCTGTCCAACACCTTGCCGTGCTGCACCTGGCTCCTTCCTGCACGTGGATGCAAACAGGTTGGAAATACCAAACCAACGATGACTTCCAAACACAACGTACGGTAGGAAGCCTGATCAGTCTGCAAGAAACAGTTATCATGGCCAGGGACTAGTCGCTATGGCGACCACCTGTCCTGAAGGACCACTGCAACCCAAACCAAAGGCTCTAGTCACCTGAGTCTGAACACTACAGGCCCACCGTGATGCATGCGTGCGTATGTCGGGGCGGGGAGGGGGGGAGGGGAGGGGGGGGGGCATGTCTCGGTACATTGAGCGCTCAGCTTTGATAGGGTTCACGGTGTACTTACTGGTGTATGTAAAATTATTACTTCGAAGTACTTTGTTACTTCAACGGAGAATGCAATTTACGGTACTTGCAAAACCTCCCAAATAGATGACCCAATCTTTATTCGTCACTCCACTGAGCAACTTTCTAAGGGTGACAAAACTCCACTGTAGCCACTTTCTCTTGCTCACAAAATCATGCACTACCACCCATGCAAAATGAATGGTCCAACGGCTACACTTCTTTGTAAAATAATTATAGCAGTTCAATCCAATTTTTCGGGCTAGGCCCATATTCCTTAGTCCTTCGGCAGCCCGTCAAAGACAGACATGTGCAAAACATGTCTGCACAAGGCATGAGAGAGCAATGGGAGGGGAGGGCAGGGGTTGTAATACACTCTGCCACGCCTGCCGATACCTTTTCTAGGTCGCCCACTGCAACATCACCGGTGATATCAGTATTATGGCGGAGGAGGTCTCTGGTGATCGTGTTTTCCTGTCTAGTCACGTAATGCTACCAGTAAACAATGGCTATCGTATCATTAGCATAGCAGGACTAGTCTCCAGTTTCCATAGTTACTTGCAGCATACATGTACATGTACATGTACCTTGCCAGAGCTTGGTCTATTTCGGCTTTGCGTCTCCTGACCGCGTCCAGCCGCCGCAAGAGGTCCAGTTCCTTTTGTGATTCTTGACTGGCCATCTCGGCTCAACGCCTGCAGCTGTATGGATGCCGTTCTGAAGTCTTCTAGGAGCAATCATAGGAACGGCAAGTAAAGGAAACAGAAGCGAAAATAGTAGCAACACTATTCCAAACATACATGCACTCACATGCCATCACAATGTGATGTACTCGTAGATCGTAAGAAATACCCAGGAAGATTTGGTTTGGTTTGGTTTTTATTATTTCAGTTCGTTGCCTCAACAGTACAAAGTACAAATATCAAGAGGGACGAACGAAAAGAGAAAATAAAACAGAGCAGAGGAAGATGCAACTGAAAGTAGGGTGTTCGGACGATTTTGAAAGTTGCTCCAATCTCCTCGATTTTAGTCTCATTGGAAAGAGTAGGATAAACTAGCCGGGAAATATATGAGGTTTGTCTAAATCCGACCAGACGTTCAAGAGTTATGATCGTTTGAAGTGCGCTTGTTGGCACTTTTTCTGGAACAGTTTTGATGCAGGCCAGTGGCACAAAACCGGGAAATTCAAAACCAACTAGAACAAGGTGAAAATCAATTTCGTTCAGGGTCTTTCAAATTTCCACAGATGATAGCCAATAGAGAGCTTCCATCACTTGACCAATTTTTTTGGTATTCCAATTAGCTTAATTCAAATTACGCCCATAGCAACCACCATAGCAACGCGTACAAATTAGTCGAAATAGATGCGAAAGATGTAACCCTTCACAGGCTGAAGCTAATTGGAATACGGGTACTACAAAGACACATCACCAGGAGGAGATTACAGTTATCTACCCCATGTAGATGAAGCATCCAAGAAAATAACATACGCACTCAGCCGAGACGGCACCCGCACCCGGGCATGTTGCGCCGCAGGACCGGATGCATGCAGCCAATTAACAGGTATGCTGCACCATTTCAACACGATGTAAGCTTCAGCCAGGCCAAGGCAGCAGCAGTCCTGCTAATCATCAGCTTTAGAAGGACAACTTGCTCCCAGTCATATACGGCGCGCGTGCATCACTTCGGGGCAATTGGTGTCGCACGTCACATGTAATTCATTCATACGATTCGCACAATCAACAGACAGTTCATTTATCGGATGATTGTGCAAGCGTAATTTGGATGTAAATTATAAAGTCGACAAATACACTGGTCCTACATTGCCCATGCTATGTGGATGACAATGTACTCCAGACACGGTGCATACGGCATTGCGTAGCTGCACTGCGTTAGCGCGCTGCAATTTTGCAAATCCTCTGAGTGTCAATTCTGTGCAGATTTTCAGCTGCATATTGAACGCAGTATTGGCAGGAAATCTGCTCTTGACCAATTTGTCTGCACAATGGCTTTCTCCACTCTCCAGATACAGCGACCAGAGGTTTATCTGATGTGGTAGCTCAGCGAAACTACAAATAAACAGCACTACAGCCAAGTCCATCAACTCCATGTACATGTACATGTACATGTACTCCATACATTTGGTATCCTGGCGCAAATCGATCGCTCATAGAACAAGAAGACAGCATCGTACAGCCTCCAAATTTCACACACTGCGTAGTTTTTCGACGCTGAAGACGATGGAATAGTCGCCGGCGTTGCGACCGGCCCAGAACAGGCCGAAATCCATACCCTGAAGTTGCGCAGGGCGTAACATTGCTAAAATTCGTCGTGTGGAAACGGGACTTACGGTCTCAACAGCAGAGACATCTCCTCTTTCCAACAAAGAAACAAACTCGTCCTGAGCTGCTAAAATTTTACCTTGCCAAGGCAAGAAGCACAGTGATGTACGATTGTGCCACGGACCCCGTACAAAACTGTTTCCACTCAAAATGCGCCTGGGTTCGAGGCACCGAACACCCTACTGAAAGGAAAGAAAAGGATGAACTTCACAGCAGCTCTATGCCAATGAATTCAGGCCACGGAACACAGCCATTCTCCCGCCCCTGGCCCTTGCCCCCCTTGGCCATACAGTCTGTACATTGTAAAGAGCACGTCAACACCGCCCACCACCTCACTCCTCACCTCACTCCTCACCTCACTTCTCAGGCGTTCCGCCAGGCTAAACAGATACGGGAATCATTTCGCACTGCTCGCCGCACTAGCCAATTATTTACTTACAGAGATGAGGAAGACGAAGGCAGGCGGTATAATTCCAGTAGACCCGCTAGGGCCGCGCTAGAGCACCACAAGGAGAGTTGAGCTCCGAATGACCTCCATCAGTCAGCACAAACAAAATTAATGTACGTAAGAAAAGAATAGGTTGGTTGTGAATTTTCTCACGCGTCCTCTACTGCGTATGTTCGCCGAAGGAGTGCGCTGCCTGACCGCCAAGCTCAGAATGTCCCCGCATGGAAAGCAGGTTACGGTACGCGTTGAGCAACGTTGCAGTTGAGGTACATGACGATGATGTGCCTTTGGTGACAGCCATTATCTTGTTGACGTTGCAAGCAAACAACCACGGAGTTTCCTGAAATGAATGAATATTCTGAACATTTGAATGAACGAGTCTCGCGACCTAGTTAAAAAAAAGTAATTACCGGTATAAATAAGTAGTTACATGTACTTGTTGTAAAATTATAGCTGTTCACACCTGGGAGTAGTAAAATCATTGACTGCACATGTGGGCGGCAGGTACAGCGCCAGTTCATCACTCGACCGCAGTTCATGTTATCACGGATATAGTGTGAAATTTGCAAGGCAAACCCTTTTCTCATGCCTGCATTTCGAGGTCATCTCACTTCTCAGATCGCTTGTTGAGCTCAAGCTTCTTCGGTGCCATCAAGTAAGTAATTAGTTGTGGAACTACTTCTCCGCAAAACATACAATCATGTAGGTTGCACTTCTTGGACTCGCAGTGACACATGTACGACCGGCTCTCTTCCAAGACCTTCCCTGTGATCACGCTTTCCTTCGCTCCTCAGCTCTCCATACGTATTTAGCGAGTTCAGTGCTGTTTTTTTGCACTTCTGATGGCACATGGAGGTAAGGTGGGTGATTGGCACGTAGGGAGTTGAGTAGAGCGGCTCTGAGATACCGATGTAGATCTTGTTGCTCCTGTTCTAGCAGAGTTTCTTGTCGTCTACCTGGTCTACTAGTGGCTGCTGATCACTGCTTCCATGTTTGACGTAGATTTACAGCGATTGAAGATCTTCAGGAGTTTGTGGAGGGCGTGCTGCGTAGGCCTATGGAAGTGCCTGGCGTCTTGTGACAAGGCTGCATTGGGGAATCTGCCAGCGACGTTGTGCTCACATTCTGGGAGAAAAAGGGGGGGGGGGTGAACCATTATCCTTCCGGGTAGATCTACGACTACTCTTACTCCTCTGCCCTTGGCTTGGGCCTCGGGCTGAATAGTCTTAGAAAGCTCAACATGTTTTTGTATCCAGTGACTTTCAATGACATAATTATTGTACTTTCAATGACATAATTATTGTACTTTCAATGACATAATTATGTACATGTACTTCAAGTATACACGGGTACACAGGACTGCGTGATTGCACGCCTCAACGTCGCTTGATAAAATAATTATGGTTGAAAGACGGGGATATTGTTGGTGACTTCCGGTCGATTATTGGAATGCTTGATTGCTGATACTGTGATAGAGGATTGTCATTCGGCTTTCGGAAGAGCTTGAGCTTCCCTGTATCCAGGCATAGCTACATAATTGTAAATGCATGTATCACATTTAGATCTCTCCTTCTTTCAAGTGTGTGTAGATCTCTCAGGAGTCAAGATATTATCCTGAGAGATCTAAATGTGCTACGCGCAGTTACGGGTGCCTATTACTGTATAACACGTTATTTTCGGTGTCATTTTAATTTCGGTAATTTCGGTAGAGAATTCAGGCACCTAAATTTAGATTACACCTAAAAGGCACTAGAGTATGCACTGTATGCGAAGGGTAGGCTGGTCACCTAATTCTACATTACACCTGAAACCTGGCGGGTCCCTGATACCGAAATTTAAATTCACCTAAAATTACATGATATACAGTACTATTATTTTACTAGTACCAAGACCACTGAAGACGGCAAGAGTACACGAACTTGTTTTATGTACTTTGTACTCTTTCTAGTAGTAGCAGTCAAGTAGACCAAACCACCACCCTGCGAAACGCAAACAGTCGGGATGGTTGGCAGCTAATGTTACATGTACATGTATGCTCTTGATGGTTCTCCCTGGTCTCCCAGGCCAAATCAGGGAGCCCAATGTAGGGCTCCCTAATCTCAACATTTACCTTTGGCCTTTTTGAATACGACTCCCAGGAAGCCATGAAAGCGGTTAAGCCCACTTTTCATGGTTTCCTACATCCATCCGGCTACATGGGTACAGCCTCAGGGCCAGAGAGCTCCGGTCCCATGATACACACTAGAGACAATGATTATGTGTATACAGTCAACTTCGCTAATAACGACTGCGGATAGCATGAATATGGCGCTGGAACCCAAGCTTAGAGTTGAATGTGACTCCAAGCAGCTTTAGGTGGTCCGAGTCCGGAATAATCTCGCCGGCAAAGGTGGTTGGTGGAAAGTCAGGGCGCTTTCGAGCATTGCACAAAATCAGGTGCTGGCTATTGGTGGGCTCGAACTGGATCCGCCATTGCTGGCCCCATGCGGCAAGATTGCTGAGGGTTGTCTGGATGCTGCCTTCTCCTGGAGGTTGTCGTTTGGTCTGATCAGACTGTACACGGTAGTGTCATCGGCGAAAGAGCTGAGCTTTACTCCATGCGAGAGGCATTGGTCGATATCGGCAGCAAACAATATGAAGAGTGTGGGGCCCAGGACGCTGCCTTGGGGCACTCCGGCAGTGATGGGGTACTTCTTGGAAGCGTGGCCTCCAGTTACCATGGTTACCACCTTTAGGCAGCGGTTACTCAGGTACAGTGTAGTCGCGTAGCCAAGAGAGAAGAGGTCCGCCGATGCCTACTCGCTCTGCTTTGTTGAGGAGGCCGACGTGAGAGACGCGGTCAACGCACCGGCAATATCAATTGCTACTACTGGGACACAGCCCCCCTCAGCTACAACCTGCACCCATTATTTGGCCATTCGCTCTGGAGTGCTGTGAGGAGGTCAGCTGTGCCACGGCCACCGTCACGGGCCACGTCTAAAACCAAACTGGCTGTCAGGCAGCAGGTCGTTGCGCTCCAGGCCTTGAAATTGGTGACTTGTTGGTTTATAATACACTCCATGACCTTGGATAAAACGGAGAGCAAGGACACAGGCCGGTAGTTGGATGGCCTAGATCGAGGTGGCTTCTTGTATACCGGGACAACGTGAGCGAGCTTCCATTGGGACGGTACAACACCGGCACGAAAGCTAACACGGAACAGTTTCGTGATGGGAGCAGCAAGTTCCATAGAGCACTCTTTCAATACCCGAGATGGAATGCTGTCAGGTCCGGATGCCTTGGATGGGACCAGGGAGTAGTACAATACCGGTATTGTACTACTCCCTGGATGGGACTAGCCTTGCAAGATGCCGCCGGACCTGTGTGAAGCTTTTCGGATGATAAAAATCAACAACAACAACAATGCGTCCTCGCCTTGTAACATCGGCTGTCAAAATCGAGAAACATAGCAGGGAGTCCATGACTCATGAGTCGTACCCAAACATTTTGGGTACGCCTCCGGGGGGGGGGGGGGGGAGATCCCAGAGTCCCAGTCCCTGAGGACCCGGTACCCTTTTTTGTTGTTTTTTTTTTGAGATACATATTATATATTTTTTTTAAATAATTATAGCCTCTTTTACGGGCGAACAAAACACCCGGTACCCTGGACTAGGCTGGAGTCTAGTCCCTGGACTAGGCTTGTCCACAAAATGTTTTCAATTTGAATTTTGAATTTTGGTTGGATTTTCACACTTGGACCCTCAGCAGGCTCAGGCCTCAGGTCCCTCAGTGACCCTCACGGCCTCACGGCTACAGTCCATTCATAAAAAGATGGGCTCTGGCTCTGGCGAGCTCCCGTATTTGGCGATTTTTCGTGATTTCATCGTACACAGTGCAGTGCTGCGAAATTTGAAATTTGAAAAAGGGTCCAAAAAGGGTACCTGAACTGGGGTTCGAACCGCACAATGCACGTTTGCAGGCGGGGTCAAACGGCCTGGATTTTATGGTTTTCCCAATTCAGTGCTGTTGGGGCAAAACCTGGCCGAAATTCTATTCTTGTTATGGCTTGCTTTTTGGACAAAAAAACTTCAGAAACATAATTGGAAGAGGATTCCATAGGGGATTGCAGAAAAAAATTCTAAAAGTTTGACCCATTTATGGCCAAAAGCTAGAAGTCCATCTTTTTCTGAATGGACGCTTGTCCACAAAATGTTTTCAATTCACTTTGAATTTTTTTGGAATTTTGGCCCCATCAGGATTGAATTTTGGCCGTTTTTGGAGAACGACAGTGATGTCACATCAGGAGAGTACATGTGCTGCTCAGTATTACCAAGTTTGACATGTGAAAACAGTACTTTCAAACACACACACCTTTGACCTTCGACCTTTTGACACCCATCCCCGAATTTGGAAGCACACAGACACACATGATAAGCAGTTTGTGGATTTTTTTGTTTTTTTGGAACTATTGGGTACGAGTACTGTAAAAACCATGGCAACGGATCGAATTTTTTCTGCATTTTGGGGGATTTTTTGAATTTTCTTAAAACATTTTGACCGTTTTTTTCGCTTTTTGAATTTCAATTTTGGACAACATAATTCGCATGATGTGGCCACCCTTTTAGTACCTTACTCACGGCCCCTCGGCCCTCACTAGGCCTGTCCGAAAAAGGTGTTTTAATTTGCGGAAAATGGAAATGCAAAATGCACGGTTTTCCAGCCAACATTCAAACAAGAAATCAAAGGGGAATGTAAAAAAATTTAAAAAATCAAAGCCAAACAACCTAAAACGCAGAGAAAATGCATCCGTTGCCATGGCAACCAGAATCTAAAATGGCCGCCATGCCATGGTTAATTGGTTTTCCATGTCACACTGTACATATATACATGTAGTATCCCTGCCTTGCTAGTACACATGTACATGTACATGTACCTCTAATCATGTCACATGTACACGCACTGCATGATCATAATCTTGTCACCCCTTTTGCTGACATTGCCTGACAAGCCTGCAAAGCTAATCATTTTCTCACCATTGCAAGTCACTTGTGTTACCCTTAGCTTGCAAGTTGCATACTACCTGTACTACTACTACACATGTACTACTACAGTCGTCCCTCTCTAATCCGGCACTTTATAATCCAGCACCCTCGATAAACCAGCACAATTTTCAGTAGCCAAAATGTCCTCTTCATGCACATTGCAGCAGTAAATCAGATTTGTTAATCCAGCACCCTCCCTAATCCAGCAGATTTTCGTGGCACAAATGGTGCCGGATTATAGAGGGACCACAGTACTAGAACACATCTTCGTAGTTTTACATCTACACCTGCATGTACATGTAGAACTAAACACCCACGTGTTCGCATTTGTGTGATTAGGAGGCCAGTGCAACTAAGTAAGTCTAGAGTCGCAGCCAAGAGGGACAGAAGCAAGCCGAACTACCGTATTTCCGCAAATAAAAGGCCGTCCTCGTATACAACGCCTTCCTCGTATACAAGGCCGGGGCAGGGAGCGATTGAAAAAATAAAAGACCGTCTCTGATTAGAAGACCGGGCCTACTAAATGAGTCTTTGTTCTTGTGTTAAAAATAGAAGACCGTGCTCAAACTGTGGGAAAAAATAGAAGACCGCGCTCAAACTGTGTAGAAGAAAATGGAAGAACGGGGGGTAAAAACTGTGTGGCGAGAAATAGAAGACCGGGGTCAAACTGGGTTGTAAGAATAAAAGACCGTCCTCGAATACAAGACCGTCATCGATTATAAGGCCGGGTTAGGACGAGGTTGAAAAAATAGTAGACCGGCCTACTATTTGTGGAAATACGGTAACTTGATTTGGTCGAGCTGAAACCTTGGAATTCGACCGAAAATGGTCAAAATTCAGAAAAAATGCAAAAATGCAAAATGTACCCTTTAGGGTTTTACGTCGGGCCCTAGACGACGGCTACTTTGGCCAACCGGACAACGAAGAAGTTGTGACCAAAGAGAATGATTTTATTTCTTGCGCATGCGTATGTAGAATGACGTAATACTCAGTGAGTCAGGTCGCTACAGTACTCCCCCGCCAGTGGTGAGGTCGGGAGGAGCGAAGCACGATAAACAAGAAACAAGAAAGAGAAGAGAAAGGAAAGCGCAGCATGTACATGTACAAGGCGGAACGGCAAAAATATAATAATATGATACATATGTACAGGCGAGAGCGCTGCGTGTATGAAATTTGTTTGAGACGTGGCAACAAAGGCCGAAACAAAATCAAAAATGCAGAAAGCGGAAATGAGAGAGATGCATGACAGAGGCGGTTTAAAGGGGAAGTTAAGGCAAAAATTAAAATTTCACCAGTTGTAGTCTTCGGGGTGCTGAGTCGAATGGTCTTGGTCCGAGGAAGCTGAGACGCTCCCTTCCTACTTGAATCCCAATCGAACTCGCGCACTTCCACCGAAACTGGGTGACTGCGCCCTACGAGATGGGGATTTGTATGCAAAATGTCACTAAAAGCGCCATTTCGTTCTTATAAAAGCACGGATGACCGCGATTGGCCCATATGTTGTAGTCTTTGGGACGCTGAGTCGACTGGTTTTGGTCCGAAAAGGCTGCGATGCAGCGTTCCTCCTTTATTCCCAATCGAACATGGTTGAAGAAGCGGTCACGTGGTCCTGGGTGCCCAAATCACCTGGTCACCACGCCAGCAGGTGACAACTTTCACACCAAGGTTCAACTCGGGTTCAACTCGAGTGACAGGACTGCACCCAAAAAAGGTCAAACAGGCTAGTAAGTTGTACCCTGCAGGCACGGTGACCAGCTGACTGGTGTACGCAGGAGCACGTGACCACTTCTTCAACCATGTTCGATTGGGAATAAAGGAGGAACGCCGCATCGCAGCCTTTTCGGACCAAAACCAGTCGACTCAGCGTCCCAAAGACTACAACATATGGGCCAATCGCGGTCATCCGTGCTTTTATAAGAACGAAATGGCGCTTTTAGTGACATTTTGCATACAAATCCCCATCTCGTAGGGCGCAGTCACCCAGTTTCGGTGGAAGTGCGCGAGTTCGATTGGGATTCAAGTAGGAAGGGAGCGTCTCAGCTTCCTCGGACCAAGACCATTCGACTCAGCACCCCGAAGACTACAACTGGTGAAATTTTAATTTTTGCCTTAACTTCCCCTTTAACATGTCAGAGGTGTGTTAACGTGACAGAGGTGGAGAGCATGTCAGAGGCAGAAAGAAAGAAAAGAGGAAATGTACGCGTGACAGAGGAGTGTTATCGTGTCAGAGGCGGCTGCATGTTGCAGGCTTGGCGGGATACCAGCAGGAGCGCTGCACTGGGGCGAGGCGTGCCGACTGAGGCGGGGACAGATGGAGGCGAGCGCAGCTCCATGGGGTCCGGTGCCGGGCGTGTGCCTGCGTGCGTGCACAGTTGGGCTGGTACGGATGGTGGAGGTGGCCAATTTCCAGCTTGAGGCCAGGACGAATACGGACGACTGGACAATGCCGTGGCAGGATAGCGGGGTATCCAGGTGGGCCAGGGAGGGTGGCAGGGGCCACAGCAGCTCCGAGGCGGATCCAGTGACGAGTGGTGGTGAGGCTCAAGTTTTACGTCAACAGCCGGCGATTGACGGGTTCCCGAGAGTTGAGGCGAGCAGGAAACTGCGGCGGGCCGAGCTCAGGGATGGCATGCTCAAAACTCCGAAGAGTGCAGCGTCAGGGGTCACCAATAGAGATCCTTAGCTAAAAAAACGCTAACGTAAACGCAAACCTTTCCGTACTTCGGATCGTTCAAGCTGACTTTTCCCTTAGCACAAAGTACGTTATAGTTGAGACGAAGTAGTCGTGACAACCACGGCGATATGAATTTTCGTGGAAACAGATGCGGGAAATTCAAAATTTTGAACCAGGGATTAGTTTGCTGTCGTTCCGAAAGAATACCTTGGCGAGGTCTTTTACTCTGGAATAGCAAAAGCACGGCGAACATGAGTTTTCGCTGTTCCCAGGTCCTTGGAAACCCTTTCCTAAACGCAGCACCGAAGACTGTAAGGGTTCTCCAGCTCCAGCACGTCTGGGAGAGGCCGATGAATTTCTTCCTCAGAAGTGCCGTGGAACTGGTCCTTTGTTTCCCAGATGGGATAGAGGGAGAAAGGCACGAAGCAGAGGACGCAGAAATTGTCAACTGAAAGGCAAAACTCGCCAAAAAGCTAAATGTCACAAGAGGAAGCAATCTCGACTCTCGATCTCACCTCGATCTGCACGACGTGCTTTTTATCTCCCGCCAGTTACAAAACAATGCGAGTTTTTGCATTTTTTGCAGAATTTCCATAACGAACGTCGGCCCGTTATTTTGAGCTCTGTAACGTTTTTCCGTTATCCGATAACGTCTTTTGTCACGGCTGGGAGTGAGTACCGTAAAAGTTAGCGTTATCGTACTTTTGCTAAGGATGTCTAATTTAGGGTTTTACGTCGGGCCCTAGACGACGGCTACTTTAACCGGACAACGAAGAAGTTGTGACCAAAGAGAATGATTTTATTTCTTGCGCATGCGTATGTAGAATGACGTAATACTCAGTGAGTCAGGTCGCTACACCCCAAAATGCAAAAAAATTCAGAACATTTTTCGGACAGGCCTCAGTCCCTCACCCTGACCAACTATGTATGACTCTTGTGATGACGTATTGGTGAGTCAGCATGATCTGTGCCAATCAAGGCAATCATGTCATGTATTGTTACTCATGTACCAGTCAGTGCACCACAAGTACAAAGCTATCGCATAGTCGGGAAACGAAAGAAAAAAATCAGAATTATAGAATGACCAGTGTACGTACGTGGGTGTTCTGGGCAAGTGCTTCTCCCCTTTTCACTGAATTCAGTCTTCCGTTCTGATCGTGGGCCCGTGTGACTTTTTACTCTTTACAGCCAGTCCAACAGTTGCTGAATGTAGAGGTACCTGATCCGAGCTGACACGTAGCACATCGTGCTGTTTGATTTTAGTTGTGCTGTTTGAACAAGATGCTGCGCTGGAAAATATTGGCACAACTTGTTTGTGATAAGTGAACTCAGTGAACTCAAGCTGCGATGCCGAACCTCGGGTCCTGCCCGTCCTGTCACGAGCGTTTTTCCTTCATGTCGGTCTTGAAGCGGGTGAGTGGGAATTAGACATACCGTAAAGTCGCGGATAAAAGCCGGGCTTATAAGCACATAAGCAGCTTTCTGCATCAGGCTTTAATGCAAACCAGGCTTGTATGCAAACCATGCTTATATGCACCACTGATATTTTTGCCAGGCTTGTATGCACAGGCTTTTACGCGCGACACGCGTAGATCTACCACTGACTACCGGTATGGCGGCAGTTTTACTATGCACCGAACATAGTGCATGCACTCTTGACCTACCCGATCCGCGCTTGCATAGAAGCCAGGCTTCTACGCGCGACAGGCTTATATGTATTTGACCCGTTTGATTTTCAGGCTTCTTTCCGCGATGTGCTTGTATGCAAACCCGGCTTTTATCCGCGATTTTACGGTATGCCATTGGAGTAACCAAAGGGAAAACATTGCTGAGTGTTATAATTGCAGTCACAAATGAAATGATGGATGATCCTCGTTCTTTTTGTCTCTGAACACTAACAAAATTTCAAGCCACTGTTGAATTTTTTAAATTTGCGTCACTCGTACTCGAACAAGATTGGTTGCCGCATTCTCCACAATTTAATTGTAATTGTGTAACGTTATGGATCTGTGTATTTCTAGTCATGATATTGATGACGCAGACGGAGTTGTCTGATCATCATCCTTGATGTTTATGTGCATGTGTGTGTGTGTGTGTGGTACATGGTGTGTGTGTGTGTGTGCGCACGCGCATGTACTTGTGTGTGTGTTGTATGTGTGTGTGTGTGTGTGTGTGTGTGTGTGTGTGTGTGTGTGTGTGTGTGTGTGTGTGTGTGTGTATGTGTGTGTGTGCGTCTGCGTGTGTGTGTGTGTGCGTGTGTGTGTATGTGTGGTGTGTGTGTGTGTGGTGTGTGCTTGTGTGTGTGTGTGGTGTGTGTGTGTGTTTGTGTGTGCGTCTGCGTGTGTGTGTGTGTGTGTGTGCGTCTGCGTGTGTGTGGTGTGTGTGTGTCTGCGTGTGTGTGGTGTGTGTGTGTGTGTGTGTGTGTGTGTGTGTGTGTGTGTGCGTCTGCGTGTGTCTGCGTGTGTGTCAACAGCAACGGTGCAGTGACTGCAAGGCAACATACTGCAGCAAGTGTGGTAGTGACCAGCTGAATGTTCATCGGTGCATGTCCGCTGGCTCGACGCACAGTGTGAAATGCTGTACACTATGTACGCTATATAGAGCCGGCCCGGCAACTACTAATCGAACTTACTTGCAAAGCCTGGCTGTACGCGACCTCAAGGAGTACTTAAAATTTCTGGAGGTGAGCATTTATTGCCTGCTGGTACCCAAACTTTGAAAATTCAATCCTGGCAGCTTTAAAAATAAAATTAATTTGATCCATTCAGCTCTTTAATAGTTGTGGCAAGCGAAATCCGACACTTCCCATAGGGGACAACACCACACATGGATATCAATGATGTAATGCGCTGTGCAGAAGTTGTACATTCAAGCCGTATGCATCCCAAACAACAGGTCAATAGGTCACAGCTTAGGCTGTGTTTACACGGCAACTTTGCTTGCCATAACTCTACATGTACTACATTTCCGAAGCCCCACTTTGAACATAGGCACCGTCCTATATAGTCCGTGAGCCAAGTCTCAGAATCGGCCGTTTTAGCATCGACCGTTGCACCCAGAGAGGGACAAATCGTCCTTCAGCACACCGCTTCACGATGGTATCCTGAAGCGATTTCCACTTGTTGGACAGTTCGAAACTGATCCAGGGAGGTCACAGAAGACGCCAAACATCCAACTTTGCTCACTGACAGCAGCGGCCATTTTCGCCTTCTTCGCTTGATTTTTTTTGCTTTTGTTCACGTATTCTCATTTTTTGAAGCCATGAGCAGATACCACGAGTGCACATAACGCGGAAACCAGTGCACAAAACTAGATTCGAATTTTTTGCCGCTGAGAATTATGAATCGGGATCATGCATGCAAACTGCATGCAGCAAAGTAACTACTGTTTGTAGTTACAATGCAATCGTTCAGAACTGACTTCCAAGAATGTCCTAAATATCTCTCGACATATTTGTTCACCACTTCCTAGGCCAATAGGCGTAGTAGACTGTAGTGAGTAACCTTCTGGATAACTACCGATATAAGATGTCACATACATACATACATGCATGCATGCATGCATGCATGCGCGCGCACCCACACCCACACGCGTGCGCGCGCACCCACATGAAGCAGCTGAAGAATCCGACTATGCAGTCTCCCAGGCACGCGCACACACACGAACCAGCTGCCAAATCCAACTATACAGTCTCCCAGGCATGGACGCTCGCACACACACACACACACATGAACCAGCTGCCGAATCCACACAAACACGCGCGTGCGCGCACACACACACACATGAACCAGCTGCCGAATCAGACTATGCAGTCTCCCAGGCACGCGCGCACAAACACGCTTATGCGCGCGCGTGTGCGCACACACACACATGAACCAGCTGCCGAATGCGACTATGCAGTCTCCCAGGCACGCGCGCGCGCGCTCGCGCGCGCGTGCGCGCACACGCACACACACATGAACCAGCTGCCGAATCCGACTATGTCAGTCTGCCATGACTGAGAAACCAGCAAAGACATACGGTGCATTGGCTGCTGCCAGACTGGTCTGCTACAGGTTTGCGACGCTCTTGAGTACACTTGTGGCGTGGCAGACCGCTCTTCGAAAAGGAAATGTTACAAATACTACACTGAATCCGATCACGGGAGGCCGGCTGTGGTGGTGAAGCAATTCTGAATGCTGTGCGCCACTCTCCTCGCTGCTGTGCAGTGTCGAACCAATGTCCTTCAAGATGTAAGTGATGGATGTCTCTTCGGACAACATCACACCAATGCTGTCGGGTCTCACACACACACACACACACACACACACACACACACACACACACGGCGCGCACCTTGTCGACAATTGCGGAATCTAAAACCCACCAACGACCTGAAACACGGATTGCACTGGCCGCAGTGGCTGTGGCAACACCGTGCCCCAACACCAGTGGTAGCCTGGGGTGGTGTCACCAACAAAGGAAAATGCCTAGCACGCACATTCACGTGCGCGCGCACACATGCACGCTCGCACACACATGCACGCTCGCACACACACATGCACGTGCGCACACACGCATGCACGCGCACGCGCGCGCACACACACATGCACGCGCACACACACAAACACACGCACACATGCACGCTAGCACACATGCACGCGCGCGCACACACACACACACGCACACCCAGAAATGCGCACACACACACGTGCACACACACACACGTGCGCACACACACACGTGCGCACACACACATACACAGCTAATAGTATAGTATGTTGCCCGCAAAGCAGCCAGGTGCTCTGGCTTGGACCTCCAGCAGCGCTGGTTTCGCCCTCGCTACTTGTCATCTTGCCCTCTCCAGTGCTGCCTGCAACAAAACATTCCCTTCCGGAAACTCTGGGTGGACCAGTTCTCGGTGTTGTGTTTACACCGTGCTCTGCTTTCATAATTACCGGTATGGCATTCGTTGTTCGTATCAACCACTAAGCTCCTGGTAGGTGGCCCCTTACTGGCCTTAGGATGTGGCTCTGGGTTCACTACTACATGCACATCACTGTCAGCAAGTATAGACAAAGCAAAATCAGAGGCACTGGTCTTCTCCAGGTTTGCAATTGCTATCACATGGGTGCAATTGGTGTAGCACTTTCCATGATACCAGCCACACCATTTACTCCTCCCTGAGCCCTTGTGCTGGCAGAGAAAAGCCCAGATATGGTCGTCCTTCTCTCGAGCAGCGCTGACGATGCGACACCAACTTGTAGTCTCGATATTACTCACTGCAGGCTTCTCGTTTTTACTAAATTGGGCGCTGTGACACAGACACAAAATGCCAGCAATAGTACTCCGCTGGGCTGTCATTTGCCACTTCGTTGCCCTCAGCTGCCTCATCCAGCACCTCGCTGCCACTAGAAACGTCTTCCTCTTCTTCCATTGTTGTCAAAACAACATCAATGTACACGAAAGGAATAAACTTCAATAAAGTGATCACAATATCCCAAGACGATATTGTCGTCAACGTCGTCATCTTCTAAAAAATAAATTATTTTTCCTCACTCCACGCTAACTCGTGTTTTGCGCTTGCTCATACGATGCACACCTCACCACTCGCGTAAAAATATTTGTTCTCACGGTGGAATTTGGTCGAGAAAAGAAGCCCTCGCGAAGGTCTCTGGATCGGTTCTGGAACGTCCAACAAGCGAAAACGTATCCTTTGTGATGTCCTTGACCAACACTGTAAGCGGCGATTTGTCCCTCCGAGAGTGCAACGGCACTTGTGATTTTGAGTTTTGGCTCACGGACTAATAATAAGCCTGCGGTTGGGAGGTGGCTGAAATGTTTAGCCCCTGCCAGAAAATATCGGCCGAGGGGCTACGTTGTATCTTGGCACATGCTTATCACTGGTACGATGGTTAACATGCTGCAATAAACCGTTCTGAGATGCTGAACCGATTTCAACAGCAATCAGCAGAAGAGGTTGAGACTATCTGGCGTCTATGGAGACAAGTTGAGACCGATTGGTGAGGTAATCTGCCAGCCACCGCCACGTTAACATGATCAGGCGCGTACGCAGGGTCACCTCTAGGGGGGTTTCCAACCGAATCGCAAACAATGACTCGTTTTTAAACCCTTTCTAAAGAGCCCAAGGAAATTTTCAAAATTATGCATTTTTTCGTGTTCTTTTGATCATAACTTCAGTTCTTCTCACTCAATCTTCATTATCTTGGGCTTCCTGGAAGTGGAAAGGTACCAGGGAGAGAATGAGGTCGACCATGATAGCCAGGATACAGTATAGTCATGTACATATCCAGCGCTATGGCTTTATAGCGGTAGAGTGCAGCGACGGTGCGAAAAAATGCCCCAAAGGCCCAAACGCGTCCTGCTCCAGCGATTTCGTTTTTCTTGATCCCAGAGTTTCGATTTTTTTGGCTGTGTTCTCTTGAAAATATCACAAGTGAAGCCCCTGCAAAATTGAGCAAGTCAACGCGACGAAAAGTCTCAAATTCTGGATTCTCCAGTCGCACTGCGCGCTTTTGAAATTGCGAGATCGCAGCTCAACTTATGAATGATTTATCTCAAGAGACATTGCTTGCAGCGCGTCGAAAGTTGTTTCAACCGACAGCTGAGAGTTTTCTATTCGACCTGGATATTTGGATCGTTGGATTTGAGCGAGATTTGACTGAGTTGCGATCTGTTGAAGTTTTGCATTCTTGCCTGATCGATCGTGCGCCCTACTAAAATGCCCAAAAACGTTGCTCGTTTGGAACATTTGGGGGTTTCCGGGCAACGGGAAACCCCCCCCCCCCCTGCGTACGCGCCTGATGATCTGACTTAGAGAGAAGTCCTCTGTGCTACGCGGTATTGAATGCTTTGGTCAAGTCCAAGAAGCACATTCCAACGTACTAGTAATTACGGTTATTATCTCGCACGTAGACTATTTACAGTATGGTATTGTGCGTGCCTTGAGCTTCATAACACAGGTGTTACAGCTACGGCCGCAAAACTTCACGTC
Organism: Sycon ciliatum; assembly: GCF_964019385.1. Classification (NCBI taxonomy): domain Eukaryota; kingdom Metazoa; phylum Porifera; class Calcarea; order Leucosolenida; family Sycettidae; genus Sycon; species Sycon ciliatum. The sequence continues at coordinate 49,691,711 of NC_088643.1, forward strand.
ATGAGGCTTGAATGCGGGCGTCATGTGCGCTTTATGATACTCAGCACTGGCTGTCTGTGCGTGTGAATTGTTGTCTCTGCTGACACATCCAACCTGCTGTGCATGCATGTAGATCACTGACTCGCTGACGGATGACATGTGCGTGTTTTTCACTTTGTGTTTGAGTGTGCGCAAGTGTGCAGCACTGCTATCCTGAGTTGTGTTTCTCCGAGTACCCACAGTGGCTCGTGCACTGGAGCATCTTTTTTCCACACTTAATATGATGATGTTGCTGTACTATGTAGATACCAACAGAACACTGTATTGCCAAAACTGACCTTGTCGACCTTATCACGAGCGCCCCGGATGTGAAGAAAGGTTGTCGTCCCAAGCAGGCCAATGGTGGCACGGAGCGGCCGTCGTCACAAGCATCTTCAACATCAAGCCATGCCTCTAGTTCTCGGTCGCAATCGACCGCGAAGCCACCGGAGGCGTACACCCGTGCAGAGGCGTCGTCCACGCGAACGCAGCGATCTTCTTCCCAGACGACGCAGCAGCAAAGTTCAACACGAACACAGCCATCTAGCACTGGAGCTCGGCCGTCCACAACAAGAGCCACTCCGTCGACTAGGACTGCTGCTGGGTATACTAGCAACTGGTCATCTACGTCTGCGGGTGATGGATCAACGGCACATCGACCGCCGGCAGCAGCGGCAGAGACTGGGCCATCCCGGAGTAGTGGCAACTCTGGCTCGAGGAGACGTCAGCCATCAAACAGGACGTCGGCGGATGCCACCGAGCAACGGTCTACTTCTCAGCGCAGCTCGCCGCCTGGAGAAGGTAGACGGCGGAGTGGTGTAGACGATTCTCCGCCACTGCCAGCGTGGGGGGAAGCAACTCGCAGAGAGTCGGATACGTCCAGGAGTGGCACGCATTCAACTCCATCTCTGTCCACAACCTCATCATCAACATCATCTTTGCGAGGCGGCGGACACCACCGTGCTGGCTATGCTGATGTGCACTCAAGTGCCAATGCCCCTCCGCAGCCTCCGGGCTTTTCGGGTACTGCTGCGGCAGATAGTCGGGCTAGTCGGGGTGGCGGAGTAGTCTTCACACCTCCACCTGAACCGCGGGACAAGTCCATGCGAAATCAGGTGAGTTTATATCTCGATTAGATGCAATGTGCGGTAGCGACTTTCCGTGTGATTAGTACTCAAGGCGGTGGGTGGGTGGCACTGGGAGAGGCGGGGCAGCTTCGGAACAGCCCTTTTCTTCTTCTATGAGATGGTCCTAAAATTGGCCATTTTTCACTTTGATTTCCGGGAGAAAAAACCCCTGCGTCGAATCCTGGACTCGACCCCGTGACCCTTTTCTGTTGCCCCAAAAAGCCCCAAGGAAGTGGCTCTAGCCCTATCACCACACCCCTTCTGTAACTAGTTATCCCAATATGTTCTGACTGGGTGTTATGCGCGCCACATGCGACTACTGGGCCAACACATCGCCAGTGTTCGTTTTCCGTATCTTTCTCTTGCCGTTGAGGAGCTGCATGTGACGCCTTGATTCTCAAGGTTGGTGCTGTCCCTACGCACGTGGAAAAAGTCTGACTGACCGTTATGCAGAGCATGACAGTTATGGTTTATGTACTAAGTATTACACTCCATCATAAAAGCTGCTCTGTATCCTTTTCCTCTCTTTCTGTCTAAGTTATCTCTGGCTCTCCTTTGTTGTGCGGTGTGATTTCTGCTACGTAGCGAGGGTATCGAGTAGATCTGTGCACCATACATGCTGACGATATCGCCCTCTTGACAGTCATGCAGTTGAAGGAAACGCTGGCTGTGAACTTTGTTGACTTCCGTGGCTGCGTTGAGAAGAGGGAGCTGGTGGAGCTTGTGATGCGCCTATGGCTTGAGAAGCACCCTCTGCCAGGTAGGCCCAGTTGCCCTTTCATTGCTTTATCTGTTTTCTCTCCCATGTCTACGCGCATGTGTACACACACACACACACACACACACACACACACACCTCAGACCTCAGACATGCCCATCGCGGAAGCGATGATAGCGAACGGCTATGTTAGACATAGCAACACACACACACACACCATCACACACACACACACACACACACACACACACACACACACACACACACACACACACACACACACACACAATACACACATGCGTACACACACGCACCACACACACACACACACACACACACACACACACACGTACACACACACGTGCATGTGCGTGCATACTTACATTTTTTTCTCCTGCCCTGCTTTCAAATTCCCCTCAATTAATATTTGTTTGACTACATGTACATGTATGTGCAGGCCAAGCGACGGACGACAGTGAAACAGGCACCTTTATGAAAAGTGAGTCGTGCCTCTACTTGTATGTGTGTAGTGCTGTACATGACATTGTATTGAGTTGTAGCGGTCTGGTATGTTGTCACTTACTCATTGTCTGTATAATGGTACCAACAAGGCACTTGTTTTCATGAGTGACTCTAGTATACCAGTACTGGCAGTAGCCATAGGAGCATATTGCTTCTCCTCTCTCATCCATCAATTTATCGGATAACAGTCATAACACCCTCTGTTTTTGTCTTGCCCTCTCTCTCAGGTTCTTCTCCTGTTGATGGTAGTGACAGTGAATGTCGCATCTGCATGGATGAGAGCATCAACTGTGTCCTTCTCGAATGTGGCCACATGTGTTGCTGCGTCAAGTGCGGTCGCCAGCTCGCCGAGTGTCCCATATGCCGGCGCTATGTTTCCCGTGTAGTGCATGTGTTCAAAACGTAGCATCTCTGCTGCTGCATTCTTATCCCAGGCCCTTGAATCCACTCTGAGTTGTTCAGTACCTTTTGGATTGGTTCCTATTTTTATTTTTCTTCCCGGGTTTGCCAACTTCATTTCTTTTATCTTTCTTCCATGGATAGCTACAGGTAGTCTACAGGTAGTGTACTTTAACCCAACGTGCTAAACGTGCTAGCATCGTTGCTCCCTGCTTTGGATTAGCGTTTTATTTCTTTGTCGTTCCTTTCCAAAATGGCACTCCGGGCCATACGTTCAGTTCTTGTTTGTGTTTTCCGTCGTTGAAAAGACCTCTCTGGTCCGTTTCCCCCTTCTAGAGAGGCATGTTTGTATATTGAATTAATACTCTACTTAGTCCTAACCCAGCTTTTTGAACGCGTGCGATGCCTGAATATTGGGCTGTTGTTATTCATGTATTTATATCCTTGACTCCAGTTTAACGCTCGCTCTTTGTGTCGGTTTGAACCCATGCGCGCTCTTATTTTCACAGTTATTCACAGTCCCACCGGCCACCGTGCTATTCTCCACCCATAGCTGTACGTGTCTAATAACATTCGACATGCTTGCCAGATACGGCTCTTTTTTTTAAATACTCAATGAAATCCTTCTCTTCAAGTTCCTTTCTTCCCGCAGTTATCAGGGATGTTCACTCAACTCAAGCGTCTCTTATCCGTGCACCTTCATCTCGGCTTGCCGTACTAAAAAGATCCTTGGATTTCAGTTTTTTTCCCCAACCACGTACTCTTGCCAATGCTAACTAGTGTACATCTTTTCAATACTGATTGCATTCTTTTTATGCTCTACACGTGAAATGTGTGCAGAAATAAAACATGAAAACCCCCGTCCCAATGTTACGTTACTGTCCGTCCCAATGTTACGTTACTGTCCGTACTGTCCGTCCCAATGTTACGTTACTGTCCGTCCCAATGTTACGTTACTGTCCGTCCCAATGTTACGTTACTGTCCGTACTGTCCCGAGATATACGCACACTGCCTGGATAGGACCGTTTAACTGTCTGTCCGTGGTACATGTATATAAAATATTATTATAGGTTTGGGGAGATTTCTCAATGCCATAGTGCTTCTCTTTCCTTCTCACCCGTACCCAGACATATTCTATTTGCAAGCGATGAAGTGTTCATTTGGGCCGGGTTTGGGGTTCTCTTTGGGTTACGCAATATCGAGTCATATCATGAGAAAACGAATGTACATAATTATTATCATAAAGTTATATTGAAAATGATAATACCATGTAGAATACGTCATGTGGAATAGCAACAGTAATCAGTATGTTACAGGAGCACTCAGATAGGATGAAGTTGATTAGCAGAAATGGCTGACCATGTGAAATGGCTTTTTTTATAGGAGGGGGGGGGGGTGATAAACAAATCACAATCTGTCTAATACGATAATAAGGAAATTTATAATAGCAAACATCATTATATTACAGGCACATCGTACTTCAAACGTGCACTAAACCAAGAGCTGTATCAACCAGGTCAAGACCAAATCATGAGTTTGGTAAGCACATTCAGCTGCATGTGAAGAAGAGAGATCGATGAGAAACATCCGCCGCGATCACCGGTGTGGTGAGAGATCGATTGAGCAGCATTGCAACATGATCAAACGGGGAAATTTCTAGTTGAATGAAACTGCCTACACAACCAGCACAGGATAATGACTGCGCAAGACCTACCTAAGTCACACTCCATGGTTAGAGGCTGAGTGTCTAGTGTCTACTACTAAAACTGCACAATACGTTGTTTTGCCAGTACCATGACTGCTAGCAGGGGGACAGCGAAAAGGGAAACGTAACTTAGGAGAGAGAAAGAGAGAGAGAGAGAGAGAGCCCAGACCTGCTGAGCAGGAGTGAGCAGCATCAACAGCTATATCTAGAATGTACACACCTCTGTCAGTGGGTGGAGACAAAATAATTACAATAATGTGTCGCCTTTCCGCATAAGTGTGGTGACGCAGTTGTGCGTCCTGATCTTAGGCTTTCAAAGAGAAAGCCTGTTGATATGCCACAGCCCAGATGCATTGAAGAGCTTTCATCACAGATAGTGGTGCACTAGAAGAGTACAATTCTTTGCTCAATTGGTTTGCGACAAATCGGACACTCCTTCATGCGATCGCCGCACATCTGACAAGTTCCATGACCACACAAGAAGATGAGATTCTTTCTCCGATCCATGCACACGGGACATTGGGTCTGAATCGACACAGGACATACACAGGGTATACACAGCAGCATGATAGACATCACAACAGAATCAGCCTACACATAGACACACACATGTCAATGATGTTCTTGCACTATCATGCGATTCATACACTGTGTCATGATTGTCAAATCACCAGACCAGAGTCACATAGACGTATTGGAGTGTAAAAAGTGCATGGGAAGACTATGGAGATTTGTTGATGTTTCGCAAAGCCCCAGACTACATCTATCCAGCAGTCCGAAGAGTAGTGGTGAGCATTCACTTGTGGCTGACGGTGTTCATCCCCCTATCTTTTCGAAGTCATATTGTTCCGTTTGGTGATATAAAATGCCTACAAACAAACAGTACAAAGTGCTAACTTGTTACGTTGCCTTGTCTAAAGCACTTTAATCTAATTTCTGCACATGTCAGATACCGGGCACATAGCAGCTGATGACCTATACCTGATCGCGGATATCCTCCAACTGTTGCTGCAGCATTGCAACATCGCCTGTCTCCGTCGAACCCTTTGCGTTTGTTGCTCCCGCATTGTTGGCTGTGCGTGGCAAGAAACAGATCGAAACAAGGGATATGGTCAAGGCAACGGTGTCTCCATTGGCCACGCACGCACGCGTATACTTGGCTGTTGATTGCTACCACCATCACCATCACCACCACCATCACCACCACCATCACCACCACCACCACCATTATCACCACCACCACAATCAGTCACCAGAGCGACCCACACCAACTTACCTATCTCTGCAACTAGTTCTGTGAGTGGAACTCTGTCCACTACAGGTTCACGGCACAACAAACACTTCTTAACCACAGCAGCACATCCTGTAGCAACAGCAACACAAAAAAAACAGTCAATAAGAATGTCATTGCAGGCAACAATGCATGAACACATGCTCTACCATGTAAAGCCAGCACCATACATGTACGATAACGATGACATAATATTTCTATTGTGTGATGGCTGCCTCGTGACGTGGCGCTACAACGAACCTGAACATCCTCTGCTGAGTCTGCTACGTCCTAAGCTCTGTACTGTGACACCGAGCACTCTCTGCAGCTCGGGCATCAACAGATTAGGACGTCTACTCGTACCTAGTACAGTACTACAATGGAATCTCCACCGGGCATGTGTGCATGGATTTCAGCAGTAAACTTCTTTTGACAGTCGTTGGAATGTTCTGCGAGACCAGCTTAGCGCAGCCTGGCAGCCTGTTTTGCTGTTTTGCTGTTTTGCTGTTTTGCTTTCTTCCCGCACTAGAAGTAAATTAGAACTTTAGTTGTCGGGTTGTCGGAGAATGTAGCAGGAGAATGTAGCAGGCCACAACGTCTTGTATTACTGTAGTGCCGGTGTGTGACTCACGTTCACATGCCATGACATGACAGCAAGGCTTGAACAGTATGGTTGCTTCAGTGTCTGAGCAAACCAAACACTCTTCTTCAATCTGCAGGCATAGGATATACATTATACAACATACACAGCATTACGGATAATAACTAAAAGCAAATACAATAGAGATGTTTTCCTCAAGAGCTATTGGACTGAAATATCCGTCAAATGCACCAATATTTAAATAAAGGGGAGCCAGTAGCCCGCAACGGGAAGTACCGTCCAAAAGTATAAAACATTACCAGAGCATCAGCAAGGAACTTACCGCTGAGCGCTCCACCACTGCCTCTTTGCAGATCAAGCACTTCTTGCAGCGCTCGCCACACTCACTGCACGTGGCCACGTGACCGCACGGAGCAAACGCACAGTTGCGCATCTGATCAGCACAGATCATGCATTCCATCATGCGTGGGTCGTTTGCCGGTGGCGGTAGCGGATCCTCCTCTTCCACAACAGGACTGCAGCAACGGCAACGATAGACACCAGAACGTGAGGCACACAGGGAGATTGATGCCGCAACAAAAAGTGCGGCCCACAGCCATAATAACAATGTGCTTCGACGGAATGCTAGTTGAATCAGTGCAAACTTAGACTGCCGGCACTGCATACACGCCCATGGTTACTCGGAACGGCAATTAATTGTATCATCGCAAACCAGTTGGCAGGAATATGGGCTGCGCACTTTGCAGCAATAGGTTACAGCAACCCGCACCTTAGTTAGGCACCGGGCAACAACTAGATTACATGTGGCAATCATTGTAATCCCACAAGCCATGACACATCCTGATGACAGGGTTGGTAGCCGGTCAACAACTCCAATAATAATGCATGGGCCACATGACCCAAGGGCAGGGGCAACAGCATATTGCCCGAATAGTGAATTGTAACCTCAGTTTCTGTAGAGAGCAGGACACCTGATGACTGCAAATGCAAAGCTATTCATCGTTAAGACTATTCAGCTGCTCAACGCAGCACTTTTTTACCTTGCTTTTGGCTTGTAGGATTTCATCAGTGCCTTCTTCAGAACCGGGTCCGGGCACAGGTCCAGTGCGGACTGGCCTTTGTTGTTCTTCACCTCCGGATTGACGCCGTTAGCCGAGAGGAAGAGTGCTATGGAAGCACTTTGCTGCTTGTCACCGACACCAGCAACAACCTGAGAGTCAAGCCGATGCGGGTGCAGCAGGCAACACAACGGTCAGGTCAGGAATGTCAAAACAGCAAAATCAAGAGTTGAGATGAACCTGCTCAGCACTTAGCCAGCATCTACATACCACCTGTATAGCCAGCTGCAGGAGAACAACTATCACCGTCGAAGAACATTGAATAGGCTTATCGTTACCAGAAAACGTTCCGAATCACCTACCATGCTGACGTCAGTATTGGCCTGCAGCTGTTTCAGCTGTTGCATCGTGTGATGGCGCACGGCCTCGTGAAGAACCGTATCGCCTTCCTTGTCGCAGATGTCCACCCGTGCATCGGCCGCAATCAGCAGCTGCACACAACAGGTCCAGTGCATATACATTGTACATCGTATGCAAGTCAAACACAGTACCAGTGCATATACATTGTACATGGTATGCAAGTCAAACACAGTACCAGCCGAACCACAACAAAAGCCCATTCCGGACAGTAGTTGCATTTCAGGCAAGTTTACACAAGAGAGATTCATACACATTGCCTATGCAGTTCAACACACACCAGCAACCTTCACGAGGCCATCATCGAATTGCACACCTCAGGCTTTGCCAGACGAGGCCGGTGAGCAGAGAAAGTAGACGAAATCTTACCTTGATAATGTGCATGTGTTGTCTCTCCACTGCCAGGTGAAGTGGTGTTTGCAGGTTGATGTTTTGCACATCCTTTTGCGCCTTGCCCTGCACGGTCAATGTATAAATACATGAGAATATATCAGTGCAGTGCAGCGCTGTTTCATCATTTTTCTATACCTCTGAACAAAACAAGACCGGATCATCCAACAAGATTATTCACACCAGTAACAGCAGTACTCCCTCTAGACATTACACGGGAAAAGTCAGAAGGTGGAACTGGGACAGCAGCAGCGTCCCCACCACCATCATCACCAGCACCAAACCATTCTAGCACATACTTGCTCCACCAGTAATTCAGCGACTTCTGTGTGATTGTTGAGTGATGCCAGATGCAAGGCAGTGTAGCCGTCATCTTTCTTCTCGTTCACCAGCCACAGGCGGTTGGAAATCTTTCCCAGGATCAGGCGCATAGCACTGTTGAATACAGGAAACATTCAAGACACAGGACACAGGGTGTTAGATAGAAGCGTCAACCGCAGCATCAACTACAGCAGCGGCAGCAGCCTCGGGGACGGCAGTAGCAGCGGCGGCAGCAGGAGTGATGGCACAATATGCGGAGCATTCCATCTCAGGTCTTGCTCTGCAACCGTACACCAAGCACACTGCATTGCCTCACATCACCAGCACCAGCACACATCCAAACCACTCGCTCGCACTAGCTCACCTTGCATTGCCCCGCAGCGCTGTGTGGTGCAAACAATTGAATCCATTCTTGTTGGTCAAGGTAACGTCGGCTCCAGCTTCGAGCAAAATCTGTACAAGTCCTTCCCTTCGACGAGTGATGGCTTCATGCAGCGGAGTTTCACCATCAACGTCCTGGATCAAAACAAGGGTAGAAGAATCAAACAAAAATGGCCAGGTGAGCGCAAGAATGGGCCATGGGCCATGCTGGAACTTCCAAATGAGGCACAATACGATGTGGTGCAAGCTTTAAATCATAAGCAGCAATTCACAATGGAAAGGAGTCGGGATACTACACAATCGTATGCTGAAAGGATGTGGATATATATACTACACAATCATATGCTGAAATGGGATGTGGAAATATTGTGTAACATAGCATGTCGTCTGATAGGCCACAGACACATATTGATACATATCTAGGTCAGGACTGAGTACGTTCCTACGTTCAGTAGCTTGCCGCACTAAAACATGCCGCTCAGTGACATGCACCCGAGACTTGCCTGTAAGCTGCAGTGACAGTTCATCTTGAGCATGGCCTTCACTGCTAACGTGTTGCCCTTGGACACAGCCAGGTGTACGGAAGACTGTTTCCGCTTGTTCCTGGCGCTCAGGTCGGCACCGGCCTCAGCCAGTACTTCGATGATCTCCGGGTAGTCGCCAGCGGCAGCCAAATGGATAGGACGATTTCCATCGGCATCCTGGGAAATGAGTGCACAGAGGACAATAGTACCAACCAGCAGCTTGCATCATCATTCATTAATAATGTTTTAAGATGATAGCAAGTAAGCAACCAACAGAATCTAACGAAGTCTCAGATAAATTCAAAAACGATGTAAAATGCTATGGTGATATGCCAGGATCATCAGGGAAGCTCGAGAAGCCAGTCATGACACACAGCACGTAGGTGCTTCAGCTGTACATGGTGTAGTGGACGTAAGACAGTGCTACTATGCAGTGCCATGTTACAACTTACCTCATTGTCAGTGGCAGCAAGCTTGAAGAGCAGGTATTTGACCACCTCAAGATGGCCGTGCTGACAGGCTGCGTGCAGTGCAGTGTAGCCGGACACGGCATCGTCGACTGACACAGCAGTGGACGCGTTGAACAGCTCCTCTATGGTAGCCAGATCACCGATGACTGCAGCCTTCACCAGGCGTTCAGTGGTGTTATGGCCAACCTGTGCTTGAAGTTCAAACACCTGCTGCAAGATTTCCGACACTTGATCTGTACAGAGCCAGCAACGCAAAAACAAAAATGATTCGCCTAGAGCAACAGCAGCACCTATTTAGCCTTCTGCAAGAGGATAATGTAAATCTCAGACAGAAACACACCAACCTTACTGTGAGAAATAGACCCCTGCCACATCCGCTTACCAGACAGTGCAGTGGGTGGAGAGACTTCAATCAACTTACGGTCTTGGCCTTGGCTATTTCCGACTTCATTCAGTGCTAGTCGAGTTACACACATTGGGTTTAGCGTCCATCCCGACCCAGCAACCTCCACCTAATCATAAGTACACGCAAACGACATTGAAGATCAAATGTTCAACAACTCAACCAAGGCCATATACTAGTAACAGGATGAAGGTGCCAGTAGGTATTGCATGTTCTCCACGAGAAACATAGCTGCTGCCTGAACAAAAATACCACTTTATCAAATATAGGGTTCTCAATCTGTCCACGTTGGTGTGTGACCTGAAATGACTACAGCAATTTGGCAATACAGCAACGTTCTCAATCTTAATTAGACTCCTTGATGGAGAAGCACAAGTATTTTGTGAGCTTGGCAGACATCTACATGATACCCCTGGGCATTGCACCTGATCGCAATTTGAAATTTGCTACTGTGCATGCACTAGAAACGAACGACTACAGCACCAGCTCCAGCTTACTCAAACTACAACATGATGACCAAATGTAAACATACCTGCAGATCACCATTAGGATATTTGGTGCTCACTCGACCAATCTTGCCTAGAATCTGATACAAGCACACAACAAGCAGACGCAACACGTTATTAACATTACGAACTCTATACACATCTTGAGAGAAAATTGTTGTAGACGGTTATCACCAGCTATGGTGAACATGTGGTGGCCGTGGCGAGTAGAGGGTTCTAAATTCATTCCGGACTGCACACTCGTACATGCATGAACACCTTGTGGCCTTGTGATGTCCCATCGCCCGAGGCGATGATAGGCTTAATGAGCCAGGCAGAAATTCCGATGACGGTTGAGGTCACCACACGCGCACGCACGCGCACACACACACACTTACACACACACACGTCTGTGTGTGCACAAACGTCCACACTGGCTCACACCAGCTTATCTTGCGCGCATTGTCATAGAGACATGAGGGGATGCCAGCAGCTCACTTACCTGCTTCATAGAATCTGCCCATTCACCATGACCGCGCTGCATCTGACGCACTTGCTCTTCCTGCGCTGCTACCTGCACCATGTCACCAACATTAACTGCAGGCCTTGCTGGGGTCGTCTCACCCGCAGGACCTGTGGATGTGCTTGCCGGAGGCGCGGCAGAGACGGGAACAGCCGCAGGCTGGGGTTGCAGCGGTGGAGGCAGCTGCGCTAGGGGAACGGCGGGACTAGGCGGCGGTGGGCCAGCATTGGATGACGACACTGGTGGAGTACCACCACCCGTTACTACACTGCTCATAACCGATCCAACTGTGGTCGGCGGAGCTCCTCGGTCACGCCTGATCGCATCAACACAGGCAATGCACACCAAAGTATACTTTTTAGAAAGAAGCCGCATGGTCCTGATGATTGGTTTCATGTGGCTTTTAACTTGACGGGATGATTGATTAGTCACCAAAACTCAAGGATGCGCTATTTTTTATATTTTTAAAAATATGGTGACGTATATCACAGAACTACAGCAGCCTGACGTGAAAGACAGATGACGTGGCATACTCGTGTACCAGTATGTTAAGCTCTGGGTTTGACAACACGAGTGCAACGTTTCACCAACCGACCTTGCAATGATTCCCCGAAGCAAGTAAGAAGCTGCATATACAACTAAGTTTGAGTTGATTCCTACTTGAAAGCTGACACTTACAGTTGAGCAACCAATTGCTTACCGACCGTGAATTGGGTACACAATAATAACACAGATAACGGTGACCTAAAATCCATGCTCACCCATCTCTGTGCGACTGCCGTGCAGGACTACGCCTGACGTCCGGAGCGGACGCTTGCTGCGGTAAAGGCGGACGCTGCGGAGCTCCCGTTCCCGCGGGCAAACCATCTATCGTGGTAGCCGAGACCAACGCCTGAGCAGAAGCCTGACGCAGAATGGGCGCTTGTGACGTAGCTGCTGCCTGTTGTGTAGTGCTGGCGGTGGTACTGGTTGTGGCACTACTCGGCCTGGTGTTGGCCAAAGCACTGCCACTGCTGGTTGGTGTTGCCATCACTGCGCCTCTCGTTCCAGCTCTGCGACGCGGAACGTCCGCCGAACCCACGCTTATCGGCGTGGTAGCGGGCGTGCCTGGAGTACCAGGTGTACCTGTCGTGTCCTGCTGCGTTAGCAGTGCCGTGGCGGGGATCCCGGTAGAACGGCGTTCCTGAGAGCGTGATGCCACCTTCACCAATAGGTTTGCCTGCACTGTCCACCTACACACAGATTGTATAATCATAAAGGTGCACACAAAAAGCATGACAGAGAGGGGGGAATGAGGAACAGAACAGCACACAAAAAGTATGACAGAGAGGGGGGAATGAGGAACAGAACAGCGTACAGTACAGCAAGCATGCACAATAGAAGATGACAGCATTTGAGCAAATCTTCCGATTGCAAATGTTGGATGAACCACTTAGTACCTCAAACCTCCCGGGTAGGTGACAACAGCTTTTCCTTCATTCAGCGCCTGAAACGTTCCTACTACACCAACCACCTGTAGCCAAAGGAGAGCATAGATAGAAACTAGTTAGAAACTACTGGTCATTCAGCAGATAAGCAGTACACATTCATGCAGCACATGCACACAATAGTGGCATCATTTCATCTACATGTCCCAGAGCACAAGCCGAGTCCCTAGTATACATTCTACAGGGAACAAAGAAATGATACTGAATGATGGTATGCATTACACAGACCGACTAATGGTTTCAATATGCCACATGCAGCACACACGCTCCATCTAGCTGCAAACAGTTCCGTCACACCTTGCAAGTCCATCTCCTCTTAGCATCACCATCAGTTCACGCCTGACACGTAGTCTAGCTAGATAGAAGATGTGATGTTGGCCGTGTGTTGACCGCCATTTGAAAGACCATACGCACTACTCGGTATGCACTGTAGGCAATCACATTCTACAGGCACTGAAGGGTTGTGTTGACTATCCTATCTGGGCTCAATTTATAAATTGATACTGAGTACGCCCTCATTGAAGATGATTCTGGATTCAGTACATGCGATTATAAATTGTAGATCTCACCTGCTCAATGCCAGCCATGGACGGATTGTCCTGCAGTTGCTGGGCATGTTCTTGGTCTATCGACAGGCGCACCAGGTCACCCTGGATCAAGTCTACCGTCGGCCCCGCTGGCTCAGACCGCTGACCTGCAGGATACACACCCACACACACACCCATGCAAAACACACACACGAGCACACGTACACACATGCAACACATACACACGCACGCACGCACACACACACACACACATGCATGCGAAGCTTGCCACCGTCAATTCAAGGAAGATTATGCTGAAGTGCTCACCATCCCCACAGCAAAAGTTGACAACATACAGTGGTTTCAAAAGTGGGCGAATGTTCTCCGAGAACGGGGGTGAATTATGCAAACAAAAAGAGCCAGATAAAGACCGTGACGAGGATCTACAATACTGAGGAATGAATCCATTCAATTGATGTGCACGATGCTGTTGAAGAATTCTAAGGGCTAACGTATGTAAGGGTCACATTCATTTTTAAAGCCATTCCATTCCATACCCTTCACTTTATCTCTATGCGCATGTGTGTGTGAGCCTCCCCCCCCCCTTGAATTCACCCCATGCACGTGTGTGTGTGTGTGTGTGTGTGTGTGTGTGTGTGTGTGTGTGTGTGTGTGTGTGTGTGTGTACACACCTACAAGCATGCGCACATGAAATCATGAATGCACACATATCTATCAGAATGCAAGGAAAACAAGCTGAGCAATGCCATCAAAAGTGAAAACGATTCAGAGTACATTCTACGGTTAGCAAAATCTGATATTTAAAAATGGGCTCCTTCAAACTTTCTTGCTGACGTTTCTTTCCTGCAGCCACGGGGCACGTGAAATATGGTCTAAACACACCAAGTTGTGGTGCATCATCAGATGTAACAGTCAAGATACCACTGAGCATGGACACATACCTAGAGCAGGTAGGTGATCTCGATACACCATGCCTCCCTTGCCTTCTTGAATAACTTTCACATCAACCTGAATACGGGGTACACAGCAACAACAGAAAAAATTATAAAATAGTATAGTCCCTGGTTCGAGTCTTAGTTGTGAGTGCAAAATTATATAAAAATTATATATTGCCGGTGTCATCAAACACATGCATGGAATGATGGATGAGCCGCTACTGTTGTAGCAGCTGACGGATTCCAACTCCCAAGTATACTCATCAAAGGCATAATATTGAAGGGAAGACCAGGACAACCATTGGGCTCCACTGTTTGTCTGTGATGGTGCGTCTGATTCGTATCAAACCAGTGTAAAATGTTGTAAAGTGTTGGGTGATCATACAATTCCACAAGCACGTACATGTGTGATACTATGGTATTTTTACAAACTGTAGTCACAAGAAAGGGATTCCCCAACTTTATATCACTGTAGAACGGGTAATTTTAGCGACGTAAAAACCCTAGCGAATTTAGCGATCTACTCATTTTCGCTAAAGTTTCAAGTCGCTAATCCATCAAGACATTAGTAGTGCACTGGTGATCCATGGGTAAAATCGCTAAAATAAAACGTCGCTAACCGGTTGACAATGGGAAAAACGCTAAAATTCATAGTCGCTAAAATTACCCGTTCTACAGTATTACAATCTACCCTCTAAATTTTCCAAATCTTTGTTCCTAAAGAAAAATTCCCCCAACTTTCCGGGGCATTTCCCAAAAAGCCCCCCCCCCCCCCCAAATGCATACATCAACCAACTTCAAAACTTCTTCCGATGCCTCTGCACATATACATGTACAAGCAATCGCTAAACACCCACGAGCTACCCCAGGATACTTCAAGACTATCCTAGTTGGAATCTGTGTACATCATGGTCAAAGACAAAGAGCTATTTACAATCATCGGACTCCCTCCAACTTACCATGCAGTGATTACATTCGCACATGCTTGGTAGTACCACTGCATGTTTTAGAAAGGGTTTGATCACACTCCCTTCCCCAAAGTTCCACAATGAAAAATTGCACAGAGGTTTGCATACAGAGCCAGACATGAGCTAGACATGATGCACGTGGAGCCGCCGGGTGGCAGTCACGGTAGCAGTAACTGACCATGCCTTGGAAGCCCAGCCTGTAGAGATTCTTAGTGCTGCTGGCCCACTGGACTTGCACAGCACTGCGCGGCCGCGCTGGGCTCCAGTCCTGGATCTCGTAAATCTTGCCCACGCGCCCAGGACCACCTGCACACAAACCACCCATATTCATGTACACGGAAGAACATGCCATAAATGGCCATATTGAATTGCTGGCTAGGACCACCCATTTCTAACAAGGTGGCGGCTCTGCAGATAGATGGGACTAACCACGGCCAAGTTGCCTCCGATAAGTTACAGTTTAAACTTTAAACTCAGGGTGTTCAGCACTAAGGAGCAATACGAGTCACGGTCAAAAGTAAGGCGCGATCTTCCAAATGTGTTATGTCACACCATGAAGAGAAAGAGAAAGAAAGAAAGAGAGAGAGAGAAAGAGGCAGAGAGCAACAGGACTGGTATTTTGCGAGGCACTAGAATATATATGCTAGATCTCCGCTCTTGTCGGGTCGCACATTGCCATCATCATGAGCCTACTGTTTTCCAGTAAAATTCGGCATCAGGGTCACCAGCGAGAATGTGGCCTCATCGAAATATTTTTTTATGAATGATTGCATTGGCTCGCTATAGTGGACATTGACATCATCATCATCATCATCATCATCATCATCATCATCATCATCATCATCATCATCATCATCATCATCATCATCATCATCATCATCATCATCATCACAACCATCATCATTCTAATACAGAGAGGTATTATTCCCTTACCATCCTGGTTCTCCCATTCCCAGTCTGTTCCACGCACAACCTTGGCTCCTGGAAAGAAACCTTTGAGCTGCATCTTTTTGCTTTTGGAGCGCTTCTCCAAAGGCTCCGTCCTGTACAACAACAAGAGATCGTCACATGCAAGCACAGACAACGAATACGAAATCAAGCATTGTTTGGATATAGGAACATTGGGAACAGGATTGTTGTACAGGATTTGTCATTTTCGTTAAAATTCAACTCCGTTATCTTTGCACAGAAAACACAGGGCCATATTACTGGGATTTCAGGTGGTCCGGCCAAGTGGGATACTTGGCCGGAAAGAGCATTATTGACAAAAACGCGTTTCGCGAGAATTGGGCCGGTCGACTTTGTTCGAAATAAGGTCCAGCAATGGCCGGACCAAGTATTTCAATAATCATTGAACCATAGGCGTGGAACATTCAAACATATCTTTAACCAGGCCTAACCAAAGAGAAGTATTGTGGATACAGTGTACTGGTGCTGGGACTCCACAACGCTATCTATAAAATAATTATGTATGTACGGGTACACATCACTAACTCCAGACCTTGTCGGAGTGTAGGCAATACTACGAACGTGAGAAAGGAAGAATGTCGTGCACACCTCTGATAACAGGACTACTCTATCTGATAAATAATACATGAGAAGTGGATTGTATTTGCACACTAACTTTGTCAGCATATCTCTGGCGCTACAACACTGCCCCCACTGCGTTTTATAGTCATGTTCCGGTGAGTACCACCTAATACCCACCTCTCCATTCTTGCTTCAGAAGCACACCCGTCTGCCTACTTCCTAGCAATTATATCTAGGTAATTGAATGACACTGTTAGCAGGGGGCAAGCTGTGGGCAAAAATATTAACACAATAATGGAATATATCCGGTGCAAGATTATACTGGTTGATGTCACGCACGAGTTTTACAATTATTTCATGCAATGGTGTCGATGACAGTATGGGTAGAAATGATTTTGTGTTGCATTCGCTGCGCACTCGCCATGTGGCTTACCGTTCGCCCCCTGGCAAGGTCTGTCGCAGAAAGCGATGTTTGAGGTTGTGCTTGTCTCCATGATAGCACCACGAGCACAAGTCCACGTCCTGGCAAGCAGTGCAAGTGAACCGCTGGCCGCAGATCGGACTCAGCGAGCAGCCTTCACAAGTCGTACCCTCGTGAGGCTGGCCTGCAGCAAGCAAGCAGTCAACAGTCAACACACAGCGGCGTCTTCTAAACGCGACGACGCTGAAAGTCTACACAACAATAATACGCCACTACTATGTAGCACCACTCACGTTGTGACTAGTGGTCATACTGCAGAAAACACAAAACTCAGCAACAACAAAGCGGTATTAGGCACCGTTACGCTAACATGAAAGGCAATGTGCTGTAGAAACGAACTGCTTGCTTTCCTTCTGTGAGCCACATCGACCTGAAGTACATTGTAGTCAAAGACGAGTCCCGCTTGTCTATGAACGCTTGAACGCTAGTAAACTAACACTACAGACTACACACCCCTCCTCGGGAGGAACTGTTCTTTCACTTCGAAGCACGCGACCGTTGCGCTTCGGAGTTCCTGCAAGTCAGAGCTCCCCCGACGCACGGCTAGCAAGCGGGCCACAACAGAGCGGCAGCAGCAGCAAGCGATAAGCCACACACCAGCAGCATCAGCACGTACCAGCAGGACTACTGTCCCATACACGCAGGTCAAATGCGCCAGCGCATCTGTAGTTGGCCGATGTGCCGTTATCCCAAATGACAACCACATCTCGCGTCCCTTCGAACGCGCGCACCGTTCCGCAGTGACCCTCGCCTCCATCCTGATTTTTCCATTTCCAATCAGGACCGCGTATGACGCGTGCTCCGATCAAGCCTTGCATTGACACTGAATGACCTCCGCCAAACGAGATTGCTTGGCAAATCACTTTCCTCAGAAGCGCTGGAAGTGGCAACTGCGACAGCAAACAAACTTTCGCACCACCGACCTCAGGAAAACGTGAGAACGAGGCAGGTCTGCAAGACCAAGATGACCCAGGCACATGTACTAGGTCGAGGTACCTCTCAGGTCATTCCGGGATCATCGCACCCTTCTCTTCCAACGCTCTTGAGGGCGGCTGCAAGCAGTGCTAGCAAACGAAAAGAAACACACGACCTAACACGATCTGAAGGAAGTATTCCGCTACGCTGCGGCCTGCAAAGATGGGCAGCCGACACGACATTCGTGTCGAGAATTTTGCACCTTTTTGCAGCTCCGTGTCCAGCATGCATGCACGCGTGCTAACTGACACTACACACCATGCCAGGCAGTACAGTGACCAGTGACCTGGTGACAGTTTCTACAGCTTTATACCAGGTCCATGGTATACTGTTGTTAGTAGAACTGCGTGTAGACCGTAGACTAGACTAGTGTACTGTGCTGTAGCTAGCTAGCTACACTCCGAGTGGGCAGATCTACATAAACCGCACGGACGGTGCAGTACATGCCAGTCCTGCAGTACTCAGCCAGTACTAGGCAGTAGTGCCATGGTGCAGAGCTGCTCAATGAAATCCGATCAGGTGAGGCAAGTGAACGTTAGTACCACCAGGTCAGGCTACACTACAGTGCTGCCAAAGAAATCCGACCCACGAGTCCAAAGCAGCACATCAGGATTGAAAAATCCATCTCAGGCGTCAGGGCCATAACCACTGAAACCAGGGCCACAGCCACAGTTACAGCCTCACTGGCCCTCAGTCATACTCATAGTCATACTCATACTCATAGTGATAGTCATCATTCATGGTCATAGTCATACAATGATACACTGCATAGTACAGGGCCTTTTTCATCGCGAAAAACAGCCATGACTGCACCGTGCACGCGTGATGTACTACAACGACACAAAAACTACACAAGACTCAAGAGAGAGCTACAATAACATTTTCGCTCTGTTGTTGCGGAAGGGACAAGCCCTTCGCTACTAATGCACGTAAGTGGCGTAACAAGACCTACATGACTAGTATTAGTAAGTAGCTGAGTAGCTGAGTAGAAGACTGTCCACGATCAGCCTGCCAACCATCCCGATTTGACTGTACTGGGACCGTCCCGATATTGAGGGTGGTGTACTAGTCATGTTCATAGTACCTATATATAATTATGTATCACTATTGTCATTGTCCCGATCTCAGGTTTGCAAATGCGGCACTTGGCACTACTACTCGTAGTACTAGTATTAAATCATAAAATGGCAGGTATGATCTGATGATGCCGGATCTAGCTACAACTAACTACTGCAACTAACTAAATAATTTACTTTAGTCTTTAGTCTATACACAATACAGTACTACTAGTACTAGAGTACTAGGAGAAGATCGCGCGTGTGTGGAACTGACTGTGGATGTCACTGGATGATGTGAGGCTTGACCAGGCTTTCACGACTCCCTCGTCTAGACTACCTGGACTACAGTCTACAGTGAAGCAGTGAACATGGTGAAGTAATACAACATGACTGTCAGTGTCAATCATGTAGTAAGTGATCTACCGTCCTCCAACAGTCCAAGCAAACTCCATGATTATAAAATCAGTCCTACGAATACCGGTATTACTGTACGGTCCTCCGCTATCTACTGTGACTACATGCACACCACAACGACTTTCTAGCACCTCCTTCACTCGGTCACGTCACCTGGTCACACCGGAAGCCTTCAAGGGAGCGACATGTCCGTGTGTGGGCTCGTGCCAGTACATGACTGTAGAGCGTAGTGGACCTTCAGAGCACGGCGAGCGGAAGGCTGTGAGTGTTAGGCGGGTGCGGACCTGGTCACAGCTAACACAAGTAAGCGGGTCTTTCAGTCATTGCATGTCACACTGGCGTATACCATGGTATACATGTACATAGTCATTTGGTTGAAAACATGTTGCTTGGTTGGGGCACTGTTTTCAACACAGACTGTCACCAGTGGTCACTGTCTCAGCACGGGAGTCCTCCGCCTTGTAGCATGCAACCAAAAATTGTCTTGTATCTGTGCCTGTGGGATGCTTGGGATGGGAGCAAGGCAATTTTGTTGCATGGACGATGCTCCATACAGGTGATAACTGACATAATTATGTACACTGTACTTGGCATGATAATAGCATAAGGTGAATGGCACATCACCCATTTACAAGACATTGTACATCAGTACAGTATCCGCCAGGTAAAGCTCTGGCATCCAATGATGTCTATGCCGGTGAAATATATACCCACGGCTACACATTGCAGATCCGCGCACTGGGTAGGTGAAATGATCACCTTTCCGTTCCCGCAGCTGGGATGCCACCACCCCATGATCAGACCCTGTCCACAGATGAAGCGCCTAAAATAAATGGTGCCGGAGGATAGAATGTAGATCAGGGAGTCGTCAAATACCGGTATTTGACGACTCCCTGATGTAGATCAGAGGCCATGAACCACGCAGAGGCCCAAATCAGGGAGTAGTATCTTGGTATTTTAACACTCCCTGGCCGAAATCCAATTTTCTGTGTCCATACTACTCTTCTAAAGGCAGCATTTGCGACTGGGTCGCAAGCCGGTTGCAAAATCCAGCCGTTTGGTCCTGGTAGCTCCTGCTACGGTGTGTATGTAAAAAAAAAGAAGAAGTGTAGGTGCATGTATAATAATTATGCACGTCTATGTTATTACAACATGCATGTCAAAAGGCCTGCGACTAGAGTGGCCAATCAATGTGAAGAGAAATGTAGGAAGGTCACTACCCGGTACCCAGAACCATCCATGGCGGTGAAAAAAGAGAGAAATGCCGGAAGATAGAATTTGATGTCATTGCCTTCCCTGTGTGAGAGATTGGCTGTCGTCGTGTGAGTATGTTATTATTCTTATTATTGTGAGTATGTTTACGCCAGGGAGTCGTCAAATACCGGGAGTGGAAACGAGATGCGCGAGCGTGATCCATGCTCGCCTCGCGCTGGAGCACGCCGATTTTTTTCAAATAATCTTTTTTGTGCCACATTCACCAATTCCGCGGGATTTTCAAAATGTCAAAATTTATTTTGGTTCTTCCTGCAAGCGGAGCAGTTTAGACGTCTCGACCATACATAAGCCTTCTCGTCAGATTTCCGCTTCCCTTTTGTAGTATTATCACTCTTCGTCGTGGATTCGTCGGCAGTGCATGGTCATGCTGGACAGGGAGATATCGGTAGCCATTTTACGGCTGATGTTTTAGGAACTTGGGCGAGAGGTGAGTAAAAACCAAGCTTTATCGAGTGAATACTTCTATCACTGAATAGCTTTGTTTTGGTTTGTTACACATGCATGCTGCATGTACAGAGCATTCGATTTATCAACCTGCAGTCAAGTACAGACCCAGGGAAGCTTCTCTTTTACTTGCCCAATGATCGTGCATAAAATTTTATGTGAAACTCGTAAAATGAAATGCAATGGTAGATTTAAGAAACTATGTGATGGTCAGGAATCAGGATACACATGGCATTCTCTACCTGGATGAATACTTGTGACAATTTTAATATAGAAATACTGCGCTGTTTTCCGTGTGCGTTTTGTCCAGACCTGGAGACCACATCAGCTGTGTTTTCAAGTTTAATTTGCGGTACAGTAGTGGCAAGAAAGCCGTCCATCATGCCAGCATCATCCGCAGGAGCTCCCCAGCCCACCGCCATAGTCAACTGCACTGCAGAGACACCTAAAATATACCATGGTGGTTGGTGTTTTGTTGCGGTGAGAAGAGAACTGGAAGCTAGCAGAAAGCCTGAGTTAACTAGCCTCAAGCCGGTGTTGGCGACTTTCGGCCATGAAATTCTGGCCAACATGTCTCCGAATCTACCAAACTTTGAAAAGATAATTGAATCTAAGACACATGAGCATCCACCGTGTGTGTGCATGCACAGTGTGGGCATGTCAGTATGTGTGTGTGTGTGTGTGTGTGTGCTGCCAAAGATGGCTCTCTCGTCGTGCCGATTGAATAGGGTCCCTAATCTCTTGGCAGACTACCGACTTTCTGCCGTCGCTTCCATGTTGTCGGTCCCGCAAGGGGACAGGTGACCGTAATGGCAGTGTTTACCAGGACCAGGTGTGTGTGTGTGTGTGTGTGCATGCATGCATTCCAGTGTGTGTGTATGTGTGTGAATGTGCGTGCATGCGCAGTTCGTGCATGCCGTGTGTGTGCATATGCAGTTTGTGCATGCCAATGAGTGTGTGCGCACCCGTATATTGGTGCGTGCATGTACGCATGCCTAACTGCTGACACCCAAAGTTGGCAAAGAGAAGCGAGACAGAAAGAGAGAGGGATTTAGAACAGTTTAATTCGGTGTGCATTGTCAATTCTGCGATACTCGCCACAATCGGCCAAATCTGTAATTGGATTCTCAGTGTTGGTGGTGCATATACATGTCATGCTTCCTCTTGACGTGAGACATACTGAAAGCGGTGATGTTCTCTTACACTGAAGAAGAAAATAAGAGAAATTCCTTGACTTTATAATAATGTGGTCGTCATTAAAAAACAATAATGTTTTAGAAACAAAGGGTCCCTCAAAAAGTCAGTGGCATATCATCTTACACCGAGAAAATTCACAGGTAGCACCTATATGGAAAGGACAATGGTTACGAGAAGTTTTTTCGTGGGTCGAACCAAGTGGCTTTGATTACTGAGGCTGAGCTATTTTCCTCGATAAATTACATCAAAAGTCACGTTACTATCCGCGCGTGAATCGGGCCTCCAGTCATACATCGCAACACTGCGATAACGCCTACCGATAAATTAGGTGTCCTCCTACTAGTAAACGAGCAGACCACTGCAAATATCTCTGTATACACGTTCTGATGGACGCTTTCTCCCAAAAAATACTCAAGGCTACTCTAAATTGCATTTGACGACGCTGAGGTACTCAAGGCACTGCAAAAATTTTGCGCGAGGCGAGCATGGATAATCAAGATTAACGGCGTTTCCGGTCCCGGTATTTGACGACTCCCTGGTTTACGCATGCGAGCACTTCCGGAGCTGGCATGCCCACACTGTTTTTGATTGCTTCTGCCGAATTGAAGTTTGCGAAGGACGAAGATAAAACTACTTCAAGTATACTAGTAGACTGTTCACAACATCATCTTTTTAAAGTGCTGATCGCTCGAGTCCATTGCCATTGGTGAGAAAGAGAGGCCGAGTTTGGGAAAGTTTTGTCACTAATCTAGGGGCGTTGGAACTGGATGAGGCAGGTGGCCAAAGCGGCACCTGCCACACCCAATTCCGACGCAGTCACTTTAGATTTTGTGATTTTGAAGCAATAAAATAATTATGGGCTATTGGACTATTTGGGCCCAAATTTCCAAACATTTTCCCGAGTCCCCCCCCCCCCCCCCCACACACACACACACACATACACCTCTTCATGGCCTCACCAATGTGGAATACTTTTCAAAGCCCCTGTGATCACATGCATCCCAGACAATTGTACTGCATTGTACAATACTGTATGATGTGTGCGAAACACACAGCAACGTTACCTTACCAGTTTAGCCTGCTTTCTGTGTATGTGTTCACTGTTATTGTGTAATGACTAATGTGGCCGATCCGCCGATGTACACTAACAATACCAGGGGTAGCTGGAGAAGTGAGGCGGAGCTGGCATACAGTGTACTTTACTATTTTAGTGTGCTGTTCTGTTTGTTTCATCTGCACTTGGTGACCACACCGGGGCAAAATGTATCTCCAGACAGCCACATCTACCAGTTCACGCCAGTTCACGTGTCCGCGTGCACATGTCAGTATACTCCTCATCTTGTCATATCTGGCGGCCCACCCAGTCCAATTATCCGACAAGCATATTAATATGTCATGGCACGGTGCATGCAAAGGTTCATGTTGTCAGTGGCCGTCTGCAAGGGACACATGCACACTGTGACAGTAGCCATGAGCACAGGTCATGCAGTTGTTGCGGGTAGCATGCACTGCTTGCTTGTGTTGCATGGGAGCAGGGTAAGATAAGTTAGATAAGGTTGACAGATCTACCCACTGGTTCACATGGTAGCAAGACAGGACTACAAAGACACAATGACATTATAATAAATACTATTAATTGTATCCTCTGGGTGAGCGCATGCCCTCGGCCATTGTCTCCACGCATTTATGCACCCCCAGTGACACTAGCCCTGTGATTCATCAGAAACAGTATTTAGATGCACGAGGACATGTATACAAATGTAGATTGTGATTCCAGCCCACGTAGACTTGCACTATGAGTATACGAGTATACATTGAGGAATTCATGTTGTTGTTGTGGTTGTTTTCTTTTTTTTGAAATCTTTATTCTCACGATGGCCGGTGGCCAATAAGAGATTTTCTGAATTCTTTATTCTCACGCTGGCACCATCGCTAATCAATAAGAGGTGTTGTTGTTGTTGAACATCGAAAGACACCTAGCACAGAGTGATAACACTTGAATCCGTGTCAGGACTCGACATCTGTTAGTGTTAATGTCATCGGAGACCATTGGGCTACTGGCAGGAGTAATAACAAAAGGGATACGCGCTAAAGAAGACAAGCTTCTTGTAATAGGAGACAGCAACAATGTACAATATACGGCACAGAATGTACAGGCAGAGGTCCAGGGGGGACAACTTAAGGGTGGGGAATAGCAGCAAGTGCCGACAGCAGTCCAAACCAGCCACTGAATATCAGCTGACTTTGAACACTGCCTGCCACATGGATAAAACATGTCCAGAAAGCAATAAATAGAATGGTCATCTAAAAAACATTCTCCAACGGCGTTGCAAGAGGAAGCGGATTTGCCAGGAGAAAAAAGGATTTTGTACAGATGGATGATTTACATGTATATAGGGTGCTCCAAAATTCAAAGCTCAGATTTAATCTGTGAGTGGCTGGGATAAGCAACATGAGCGGTGCAAAAGGAAAAAAGGGGGGTAAAATAGCGCAAGCAGCACCAGTAAATTCAGCAGAAGCAACTATAGTTCTAATATGTACACTTTTGATACAACCCCGCAGGTCACTGGGTCACTTGCAAGCATGTGTGAGATAGCTGCAAGCGATATGTCACAATGTGTGCAAAGTACACGCTGCATTGTTAGCAGCGGGAGCACTGGACTAAGGCCAGTGAGTGCAGCTGCAGTACATTGCGCACGGTTCTGAACCTCTACTCAAGTATACGTGTACTGTGCACTGTGACCACGTAGCAGTGTCGGTACCATCATCAGCATCGCCTCCATCCTTGATAACGTCGTGATCTGAATATTCTGAACTCAGATTTGATGCAGGATGTGAGACATGGTCATCTGTATGAAGATCAACTGCTGGACGAACAGCTTCTCCAAATGACTGTTGCTTAGGTCCTGCAGGAGTTCAGCGGAACACTCCGTGACCCTGTGAGGAGGACGGGGGGATACAGAAAGAAACACACATGAGATCAACATGCAAAGGGAGGTGGGGTGACAGGAATACCTTTTGTTTGCTAGAAAGGTTTGGAATTCAGTTACATGTTGAAGGAAATTGCACCATGCAACACGCATCCGTACAATATTGACATCTAAATCCCCAAAGAACTTCATACTCACAAAAACCCAGCAGAATCCTAAAACTGGTCTGTCACCAACCTTCCCTCCGTGCCTAGCAAACAGAAGAGCTTAAGCTTTAGGCCCTCGCTAGGCACAACCCGTGATCATTTTGTCACGTGGTATGTGCGAACACTGCCGGCCTGCACTCATGCTCGCAGGAGGGGGGGGGGCACACATGAGTGCTTTAAAGGGCACTGGATCCTGGCTATGTCAGGTATACTACGTCACTTTGTGACCTCACACCTTAAAATCGGAACCGTCTATGACAATTAGTGTTGAAACGAGCGTATCTATAACAAATGAGCGATCAGTTCCACTAACGAGCAAGCTATCAAGCGAGCTAACGAGTTTCATTGATGTGGCAAATATGATTTTTTGAACATATTTTTTTCAGCTGGTTCAAATTATCACTGCAAATTATCACCGCCGGCATTTGCATGGTTTGGGGTTGCTGCTGCTTCACTTCGGACTGCTGTTTGGTGTTGAGATGTCTTTTCAGCGCCGTCGTTGAGTAGCCTTTGTAAGAATAGACCGTTTTGCACAGGTTGCAAGTAGGCATGTTCTTCGCTGCATCGCGGGAGAAAACTTCCAAACAACTGAGCGTAACTTTCACTCGAATGGAGAGGTGACCGAAGCATATCCTGCGAGAGGTCAGCAGATGCGGAAAAAGACATCAGTAGAGTCCACCAAGGCTGCAACGACAACTGAAACAACTCAAGTGTCGTGCAGGCATACAGTCACTGTAACAGCGAGTGATTTTCACTTTGCGCGGGACTGGACTCTCAATCGACCAGGGAGTCGTAAAATATTTTACGACTCCCCGGTCGACATGTACTGCCATGTGTACGGAGTACGGCGCACGGTGTTTGTTAGTGCAAACGAGCTGGCCCCACAAACGAGCCTAGTTTCTGGCGAGCGAGCTAACGAGTACCCGGTGAGATTGTTTCAACACTAATGACAATGATTGCACGCTAGTGATTTCAAACTGAAAAAGTCTTGTCTACTTCAAGTACTAGTATGCGTTAGTGCTGAAACGATTATATCGATTACTCGTTACTTACTCGATAAGAAATAGATCGAACGGTTATTTCGATGTTATCGGCTAAACGAGTAGAATGGTACTTACGCTCGGTACAGGATCCCCCCCCCCCCTTTTGGGGGTCGCACAAAGCGTGTATGCATCGAAAGTGTTGCGAGTACGACACGAATATGTACATGATTGTACACTTGCAACATCGATGTACGTGTAAAGACTATAGCGATCTAAGAAACATCGACGTGGTCACCGTTACGGCGCCGTCTTTTGAGCTGACTACTTTTCTTACATACAGCATGCAGGACGGGCAGGCTCAGTATGTGTCTACACTAGCTAGCTGCAGGGGCTGGAGTTCCCTCCACGTGCGAGTAGTCTTGAGCTAGCCTAAAGACAGTAAAGTGGTCTTCAGTTTCATGTTTTCCGTTCTGTCGACAGTTCCCGAACCAGTTTGCTCGACGACGAGCTAGGCCTGGCGTCCGGGCCTATTTTGAGCATAGACAGGAAAAACAACTACAGTGCTGGCAACTGAAATCCTACCCCCTGGGCGGCGCGGCACGCCGCCCAGGGGGTAGGATTTCAGTTGCCAGCACTGTAGTTACTTGTTGGTGCGCCTCAAGTCAGCTCATCCGTCGAAATCCGCCGATCTGCACCCCTGGCCGGCTTCTCTGACTTCATCGTCGGAGTCAGCGAAGTCCCACGCGAAGGGCACCATCAGCTCTTGGGTTGCAACCAGTGAGTTGCCTCTGTCTTGTCTGTATTCGTCTGGTCAGTCCGAACAGCTGACGGACTTGTTGCGGGATCATCGGATCTATGCGCCCGCTTTCCGTCGGTGGCGATGTTGGACTCGTAATTTTTTTGACATTCACAGAATGTACATGTACTGATGTAGTTACAATAATACTCGTTTAGCCAATAAGCCGATCGTTATGGTATCAGCTAAGCCACTAAGGAAAACAACGTAATCGTTTCAGCACTAGTATGCGTTTCTCAGATTTCTATGGTTTGAGCAAAATTACGATACATGCACATGGTTTACATTATCCGTATTGCACAGCATGTAAGAATACCAGTTAGCATCCTAGTGCAAGTTCACACGGTGCACTGTACTTCAAGTGGTAGTGCGGTGTGAAGTGCTAGCGCGGTATAGAGTGGTGTAGTGCAATGTGACGCGGCGCAGTGAAATGTGGTGTGGTGTAGTCACGAGCTGTCTGTCCAAGCAACCTTGCCACCATTCCAAAGCAGGACACCACAGCATAATGTATACAAAGGCAATCGTGTCCCATGTAAATGTATACAAATGTTTTGGTCCAAAGCAGGACTGTCCTGCTCAAAGCTGGACGGTCGGACAGCCTGCACGAGCAGTAAGCGAATGTCACAGCAGACACTTTGTATTGGACTTACTTGGGTGTGACCTCCTCCAGCTCAGTTATGGCATCAGCGAATAGAGGATGGTCCTCATCGTCTTCTTCAGTCAATGTCTCCAGAAGGGATTCTAGATGCCCAATAAGTGGGCGCCCCTGTCCAAAGATCACAATGACGACAAGTCGACAACACAACCACCGCCACCGCCGCCAACAACAGCAATCATGAATATCAATATTTCAAACAACAAAACAACAAAACAAAAAACAACCACAACCACAACCACAACAACCACCACCACCACCACCACCACCACCACCACCACCACCACCACCACAAACAAACAAACAACAACAACAACAACAACAACAACAACAACAACAACAACAACAACAACAACAACAACAACAACAACAACAACAAGATCAGCAACAGCAACAATAACAACATCAGCAACAGCAACAATAACAACAGCAGCAGCAGTAGCATCATCATCATCATCAACAGCAGCAGCAGCAGCAACAACAGCAACAGCAACAACAGCAACAGCAACAACAGCAACAGCAACAGCAACAGCAACAACAACAACAACAACAACAACAACAACTGACTTTACTTGCTTGTTGAGTAAGCCCCCATGCACACCACAAGAAGCAAGAAAAGAATGCAACAACTACTGACCTGTGTGACGACTGAGCTTGGTGAGGTGATGAGTTCTGAGCACTCTTCGTTGATCAGCTTGGCAGTGACACGGATAGGATTGGCTGCATTTCGGCCACCTGAAAGCATATCAAAATACATGTATGTTGCAGAACCAGCGGAGGATGTACCCAGTGTGCTGACAGTGCTCAACACCGCCGAGGCAGAGCGTAATACAGAACAGAACAACAAGGACAATCAAAGCTTGTTTGCTGCTACTTCAAGTTTCATGCTCTCGCAATCATCAGGCAACATGAAGATTGGGTGCCGACCATGTATGTTGCAGAACCATAATCTCAGCAATCCTGATTTACTTTAGAAGTACTCCCAACTGAATATTCTCTATGAACTTGGAAGTCAAGTTGCGAGCTCGGCAATAGAGGAAGTTGGCTACTCCAAACATGGAGGTTACACTTCCCGCCCCGACTCTACTGTCGCATGACTGATTCGTGACTGCCATCTGAAGCACACGAGGAGCAAGTCAAACCTTCCAATTGGCAAGCCCGCAAGAAAGTATCACTCCCCGCTCAATACCCTGTGTTGGCGGAGGAGGAGGGGGGGTCAACTCCTCCCTTTAGTTGAGCTTGGAGTTTGTGAATCCTGAGAAAAGACATTTCTACATGTGGGGGGGGGGGGGAGAGAGGTCAAGCAACCTCTCACCTTCAATCAACTCATTGTGCCAATTCAAGGCCTTCTCCACTTTCTCCTGAGCAAAAATGAGGTCAGTCAAGGCATCCGGAGGCAGGTACTCTGAGCAGCTGCCACCTGCTTGGTTCATGGCCGCACAGATGTTGTCACTGAGTGATAGGATGAACGCCGTGATCTCCTCGTTTTCAAAAACTCCCAACGCCTGCAAAGACCAATCCACACATAGAACAGTACAGCAGAGAGCCATGTTCAAATCAGCGGCGGATCTAGCAATCTCTACAGGGGGGAGGGGGTTCCAGTTTAGTCAAAACTGAATAGCTGATACAGTCAGACCTCGCTTAACCGCACACATCCGCTTTCCACAAATCATCCGGATAGGCGAGGAAACCGGATAACCGAACACCGGTAATGTTGGATGCATCACGTATGTTGTAAATCTGCAACCAGCTATTTCCTTCCGGATGGCGAGGGATCCGGCTAAAAGAGGACCGGATAAGCGAGGGCTGACTGTGACTGTACAGTGTATATGCACATGCAGATGGCTTCCAGTAGTACATTTACGAAATTGAGGGGGTTCCCCGGAACCCCTCCTGGATCCGCCCCTGGTTCTAATGCTCCAATGATAGAACCTAACTACTCCAGCACAGAAATGTAGTTAGGTCACTGGACAGTGTACAAAATCACCAAAGCTGCTAGCACAAAGTACTCACAGGGGCAAGAAGATAAAGCTGAGCGGCCACCTCCACCACGTGTGATGCGCACTCAATAACGTCCTCCTGCTGGGGCCCGCACTGGCATTGTTTACACAGGTTCTTGATGCACACGAGAAGGTGAAGGATAGCGAGGTTGACTGACTTCGCAGCCTGGGTAATGGTCAACTACCGGACAAGAAAGGACAAGAACAAGCACCCATGCTTACTTCTAGGGAATAAACATAACACACTGCATATGAAAGCTTCGTTTGCAGAATACACTGCACACGAACAAAGACAAGAAGAGTGACAAAACACAGGGGTACTTCTTAACTAGGTGTAACACAAATGTAGGACACAAATTGCCACAACTCTTGGATAACAGCCACACTGCAATTGAAGCAACCCTGTATTAAACGTCGCATTCCAGACCAATCAAATGGCACACAAGCCATTCTTGAAAAGAATAGTAGGCGTGGCATTTGAGGAAGATATTTTCAGAATCATATCAACAAACAGTGTGGTGTCGGTGGTATGCCAACAGCTGTTAGAGAGACAGTATGTTTGCTGAAGGATTTGCACACAACCCTTTCTTGTCACGAAGGATGTCTCATAATCGAGGCTCGAGAAGTTCCACCACATCTGCAAACTAGCCAGGGCTTATAATGCAAGACTTGATGCCATGCAAACCGGCGTTGTGGCGAGTGTGGAGGGGGTGATGCACAACAGCATGGCAAAACAAACGCCGGACAGTGCAGTGCAGCAGCAGCAATAGGAGCATGCCGGTGAAAAGAGACGAGGCGGCAGCAGTACCTTGTAGACGATCACTGCACTGTCAGTATTGTTCTCAGCTTCCTGCTTGCAGCCAAATAGAGCTTCGATAAAACTCTTCGCTCGGCGGTTCAAGTCAATGAAGTTCTAAAGAGAAAATGAGAAAAGACAGACAGACAGACAGACGGACAGACACACGGTATGATTAGCACCACCAAACCGGTGACAAAATTCTGTCATGCATGTCCATGTAGGTGTGTGCATGTACACACACCGTTGGATCTTTGGACCTTTCGAGAGTCATTGCTCAGTGAAAGAACAAAAGCTGCAGTATCTCCTGTGGCGAGTCAATCATTGGGCCGACTGAAGTCCCTGCCAGAGCCGCAAATGAACAGTCTAGGCTTTGGAACATCCTGCGGGAGACGGTCACACATGGGGCATCAGTCTCGTCTGTCCTGCGCCAATTCGCACCAGCCACCTGTTGTAAACCGGGCACTCAGGTCTGCAGTGGTGACGTCCATCCAACACTTCTTTGGGCCGTGTCTGGGCCATGCGTTCAGACCCTCAGCAAACAGAACACCCTTTGGCAGGCGAGAATCATCCATCGTGAAGCCAATGCAGAAGGTGACAGTGCACAATCCCTACCATTCACAATGGCTAGTTCGTCGGACAAGATGCAATTTTGCCACTGTTGCACGTTATTTTTGACGTGAAGCGCAATTTCAAGTCAAATGGGTCATCGATTGGCGTAAAACACCAAATTTCGAAATGAGATGCAGCTCTCTCGCGTTGTACGGTCTGCTTGTATTGCTCTGGTTGTATTGCTCTGCTTGTATTGCTCTGCTTGTATTGCTCTGGCTACTGAGCAAATTCTATTCAGGCCTACTGCACTACAGAAGACAGTGGTTGCACCGATGTTGTGGGCATGACATACTAGGTGGCACACATACCCCCCCCCCGTCCCCCAACACACACACACATACACACATACCCCCCGTCCCCCAACACATATACCACCCACATACCCCCCTCCCCCAACACACATATATTACCCCCCCCCCCCCCTCCCCAACACACACACACACACACATACTAGTACCCCCTCCCCCAACACACACACGTGGACATGAGCACACTTGTGACACAGCATACACAATCACACACACACAGTGTGCCCATGTCTTGCTGAAGGAACTCACGACTTTGGATCCGGGCTCTTGTGCCTTCAGGAAGGGAACGGCACTTTCCGCCACAGCCACTGCACGGGGAACAAACTGCGACTCCTTCATACCCTCAATCTGGTCCTTCTTTGCCAGGATCTTTAGCTGCGTGATCAAATTGGGAACCTGCATAGCTCTGGAATGGAGGAAAGCACAAGACCAAATCATGCACAGCATTTTACAGCATGAACAATGGGCAGAGAGGAGTGTAACACTATGTGACTTGCAAATGGTGTGTGTTAACACGTGCAGTTTACATGTTTATTTGCGACGGGCTTATCATGTGATAGGGAATCAGTATTATTACAAATTAGAGATGCTCGCGTGGCCGGACATTGCACATACTTGAGTTCTGGGTAAGTAGTACGGTGTACATTGGCTTCAGGAACCATCACCTGTGCTTCACAAGAAGTGGCACAAGTGCAGCCCACTATTCCAGCATGCAACCATAGTCACATCTATACTATAGTCATCACACACACACGCGC
>NC_088643.1:49729399-49756899 GCF_964019385.1 Sycon ciliatum
CGCCAAACTTTAGAGATTGGGTAGGTACTGGAACGAATCGAGCAAAAACGGATGGGCTCGTACGAGAAATTGTGAGTTTGAATGCATGCTTTCAGAGCGTGATGAAGGCAAGTTACGTAATGAAGGCAGCGCGCCGCGCACTGATGCATAACCACAGTTGCATACTCTTGTTTATGCACTCTTGGCGCTATGTACAGTGCATAGTAAAACTGCCGCCATACCGGTAGTCAGTGGTAGATCATGTGCATACAAGCCTGGCAAAAGTATCAGTGGTGCATATAAGCATGGTTTGCATACAAGCCTGGTTTGCATTAAAGCCTGATGCAGAAAGCGGCTTATATGCTTATAAGCCCGGCTTTTATCCGCGACTTTACGGTATGTGTATATGGAGCAGGACAATGAACATACTGACCCATTCCACCCCACATTAATCACTGCTAGGACATCGCAACCTCATCATTCATTCAACGGAAGCCGCAACAGGAGTTTGGTTCAGACTAGGGAGTAGTAAAATACCGGTATTTTACTACTCCTGGTTCAGACTTTTGATGAGAGTTCGGCTCGGAATGTGACAATTACGTGAAACTTACACATTTTTGCACGTTCTTGTAGTAGCTGCTGATGAGGTTAGCGATCTGAGTAGCCTCCTGTGTGTAGCTGTTGTAGAGCTTGTGTGCCCAATCTCCAAAATCCTGTTTGCAAACAAATGAACACACAGGTGCGCCAGTCCGCACACGCACACGCATACAGACACAGACACAGACACACACACACACACACCTTCTCCTCAGACCTCAGACCTGCCCATCGCGGAAGCGATGATAGCGAACAGCTATGTTAGACATAGCAACTTGTGCTGGGATTACACCATTCAACAGCTTGCAAGGCTGATGAATTGACCACCACTATTTTTAGCCTGGTATCCACCACACAGCTGATTGAAGTGACTTTTTCTGGCCAGTGAATCCCTATTTTTCCTTTTTCCATTTTTTTCCTTTCCTTTTTTTTCTTTCTTTTTTTATTTATACACACACACCACACCACATGCTCCGGCATACACTGGCTGTTGGTAACCCACCCAGGAGAATGAAAGAAAAGTCAGGGAGAGTCCGAGAAAGAGAAGAAAGACGTGTGCGACCATAATCGTCGGGAATTGAACCCGCAACCTCTCGATTGGAAATCGACTGCACATACCACTGCACCATATGGGACACACACACACACACACACACACACACACACACACACACACACACACACACACACACATGCGCACACACATGCGCACACACATGCGCACACACATGCGCACACACCTTTGACCTTTGACCTTTGACGCCCATCGCCGGAGGCGATGATAGCAATGCTACGGCAGAAGCCATAGCAACTTGTGCTGGGATTACACCATTCAACAGCTTGCAAGGCTGAAGAATTGACCGTCACTATTCAGCCTGGTCTACACCATACAGCTATTTGGAGTGACATTTTCTGGCCACACACACACACACACACACACACACACACACACACACACACACACACACACACACACACACACACACACACACACACATGCGTGCACACACACACACACCACATCAAATCACACTTTTTCTGCTAAACAAAGAGGAAATGAAAAAAAGCAAGGTTGTGATAGCAAGTGGACACGATGCTAGAACACTGAGAGAGACACACGTACACGTACGTATACACACACGCACACACACACACACACACACACACACACACACACACATGCGTGCACACATACACTCCCACTAGCGACATAAGCACTTTCAAAAAGGAGTCCACCTACCAGAGAGATGTCGGAAGATGAAGCGGCGAACCGATGAATCTTGGACAGCGGCCAACGGCTAACCATCTGGATAGTTTACAAAAAGAAGACGAAAAAAGAAAAGCGAAAGCAGAGGAATGGACTGCCTATCTCACTTCTACACATCTATACTTACACAACAGTATGGGAGGTGTGCATCAAGTCTACATTATTGATGAATGCAACATTGTCTGAGTTCTCCACAAAATAATTCTGTTTTGCATGCAAGTAGTATTGGAGAGTAAGGGAGCTTCACAGAACAACACATCAACTACCGTAGTACCTCTTTCGTTGCACTATTCACTCGGACAATGACATCAGGGTTGATTCCGAGGAAGATGGTCTTCTCCTTGTTGGATTTCCCCGCTTCGCGTTCCGTGACCTTGAAGAACTTGAACCCATAGTGCTTCAGGCCCTTCGCTTCAATGAAGAATCGGTACTTGGCCATCATCTCGTCCAGGCCTTGCAACCGCTTGTAGCGGTCAATCACTTCTTTCTCAACAGAATTCTTCTGGAAGTCCTTGGGAAGAAACTGCTTGAAGCTGTGACAGGACAGGCAACAACGAGCACAGACACAACAAATAGAACCCAGATACTCTCAGGGGCACCGGAAGGAAAGCACAAAGTGTGCCAGTCTTGGCACCTTCCCAACAGAAATATCCAAAAAATAAACGAACGTGGTTGCATTTAAGTCGGAGTCTTATAAATGCTTTATACAACTGCCTGAATTTTAAAATGAATTCTCTGCCATCTGGGGGTGGGTGGGGGGGGGGGGGTGAAAGGTGGCACATAGCAGGCAGGAAAGACTCACTCAAGCTTCCCAATCAGTCCTCGGTCACCAAGTGTGATCTGGGCTATGACAGCTGCACACTGAAAAACACACACACAAAGTACATCAGCATAGAATAAGAATGTGCGTGTGTGTGTGTGTGTGAGGGGAGGGGGGGGGGGGCAGTTTTTATGAATATGCGTTAGGGCATGTTCGATTGGTTGGATCCGGATCATTTGAGTGATCCTTTGGATCCACGAAGGTCCAGTCAGATGCTGCCAAGATCGAATCTGGACTTTAGTGATTTTTTTAGGGTTTCCATGAGAGAAAGCAACGATTTCTGCATCGTTGCTTTTATTCCCGCCATTTGTACACGTATCACGTACAGAGTATGACTTTTGGCAAAAAAAAAGAATCCGGTGGATCCGGTCAACCCTGCTCCCCGAGTAAGAGGTGGGTTGGCCGGATCCAAATCCAAAGGATCCGAAACCGGACGCTACCAATCGAAAGGGTGCGAATCCAGTGGATCCGGTTGATCTGGATCCGGACCCAACCAATCAAACATGCCCTAAGTGGCTGTGTTGGAGACTGCGAACAAAAACGAACGCACATGCATACAATTTTAAGTAAGGCCACCCTTTCTTTTTTCGTTGTTTAACGTCCGCGCCCGCGTACCTTTTTGCCTCCGACCGGAAAAAAAACAAGAAAGTAGTAGTACCAATAATATGCGAAGTTGTAAATACATGATTGTGTAGTTTCACAGTGTGCCGATCATGACCTTTTTTATCCCGGGCATGCCTTTGTCTTGTGTTCTTTTTCTTTTTTCGTTGGCTTTTAAATATCGTACGGTGTGTGTCCCAGTAAAAATCCAGATGTAATGAATTCATGACATGCTAACTCCATGCTATGTACCTGTTTTGTTGGATTCATCAGGCATGTGCTCCAATGTACCATCAAAGAGTGTTGTTCTATGCCTGCAAGTGCCGTTAGACCCAGAAATATTGTGTATATCACATGCTTTACTGGTCAAAATGTTTGATTGGGGTTTCCAGTTTTTGGAATGGGCTTTTGTTTTTTTTCCGCCCTCCCGCGTACCTTTTCGCGAAAAAAAGGACGTTAAACAATGAATTAACAAAGGGTGGCCTAATGAAAAATTCAAGGCTGACGAACTTACTTTGGAAAAGTCAATAAAAAAAAGGTGAGATAAAGAGGCTCCGGTGCTTGTTCAGCAAGCAACGGTTGCAGTTCTCTCATCAAACCAGTCAGCAGTGTCTTTGCAAGTAAGTAATTAGTTACTACAGTGGCCACTCTAGATTACTTACAGTGGTAGCTTCGCTCTGTGCAACCGGTAGTCGACCGCTGATAACAGCTTCACTGATCTGGACACACACACACACACACACACACACACACACACACACGTACACATGCACGCGCACACACACACACACACACACACATACACACACACACACACACACACATGCACCCCCCCCCCCCCCACACACACACGCAAACACACGCACGCAAACACACACACACACACACACACACACACACACAATGTAACGAATTCCATGCTGCGGCACATTAACCCGTACAA
This sequence comes from Sycon ciliatum, assembly GCF_964019385.1. NCBI lineage: Eukaryota > Metazoa > Porifera > Calcarea > Leucosolenida > Sycettidae > Sycon > Sycon ciliatum. Next base: position 49,733,606 of record NC_088643.1, read on the forward strand.
ATAAGAAACTTTCTCCACAGTGGAGAGAATACTATCGGAGCATGCTCTATGTACTTCAAATACCAACCAAAACGACACATGCTCTCACACTCACTTACCTCACCAAATACTTTGTTTAGGGCTTTTCTGTCGTCCTTGGAGACATTACGATTGTCGTTGTAAAATCGACGACGAAACGCAACAACTTTCTCGGTGCTGATGTTCTGCTCACGCAGATTCTGGGAGTCGTTCAGCCAGAAAGTCGTGAACTTGCTGTCAAGTGAGTTGAGTTTCTATGAGACGAGGACAGAGGCAAACAGACACCACCATTGAGGTGAAGGGCATACATTGTTAAGTACATACAATGTACGCACATACGAGCACAGGCACACACACACACGCGCATGGACATACACATACACACACATGCATGTGCATACACACACACACACACATACACACACACACACATACACACACACAAACATACACATGCACACACACACACACACACACACACACACACACATACACACCTCAGACCTCAGACATGCCCATCGCGGAAGCGATGATAGCGAACAGCTATGCTAGACATAGCAACTTGTGCACACACACACATACACACACACACACACACACACACACACACACACACACCCAAACATACACACACACGTGCACACACACACACACACACGTGCATGCACACCTACTGCGAACGTAGACGCTGACGAGTGAGAACAGGCTGTTCTAGCGCCATCTCACCACTATCAGAACTTGACACAAAGAACAGCAGTACTGTGCCATGCACACATGCAACACGGCTACTCACATCATCCTCAATATCAATACACAGAGCATAGTCCGACGCATTCTTCACGCCTACAGACAAACAACAAGAGTGAGCACAAAAATAGCATGGATATACTTGCACATGACAGCCATCACATTATGTGCATGGACACGGTCAAAGTTGAAGGAAGACTTATTCCAGTGTGCCACTTCAGAAGCCACCATGGGAAGCCGCAGCGTGTGCTTTGCAGCACAGGAGGGCTAGATGAATCTTTTCCCATGACCACGCCGTCGGCCCAGTGGCAACAGCGGCGACGGTGCAAGCTACAATAGTACCCCCCCCCCCCCCCCCTCTGCCCTACACAAACACACACAAACACACACATGCAGGCACACACGTGCACACACACACACATGGCCACACATTGACCCAGTCACTTACCAATGCACTTGCAGAATGACTTGATAAGTACGGACACCGAAAAGTACTCGTTGATCTGGAAACACACAAAGCAGGGGAATGGACTCATAGTCAATAAACAAACACTCCCAGTCAGCCCTTTGAGCGATGATGTAATTTGTGCCGCCAACACCCCACACAGCCACCTGGGCATGGTCATGTGGGGTGTTGAACAGTGCATTGCTGATCCCAGCGCACTCACATGCATTACTCGTGCATGTCCTATTTGGCAATGCACAATGGCCTTATACTGGGATGGTTAGCGCACGTATTATTAACATTTACTTTTAACAATCTCTTATGCTCTTTGCTTGGTATGGTGGTCCTTGAATTCCCAAGAAGATAGAAGCCAAACTTGTTTAGTAGCCACAACATAGCAATCATGTCACGTGTGTTAGTCTGCGTGGGGCTAATGCACGAAAAAAAACAGTTTGTGGGATTTCGTCATTGTAAACTATGATTCGGAAGCTTCGTTCGCTACCGAAAGAAGCTTCGTCAGGAATTGCAGACCTTAATTTCACCCTTAATACCACATAATACTAGCATGATTGCCATTATTCGCTACGTTTTCAGACGATTACACTGGGTACATGATCCCAGGGCAACAACACAATACTAGCCTTCGGGATCACCGTTCTGCTCAAACAGTATGCAGTACACGTCTCCATAAAGGGAGACAACGTTGTGTGATCATTGATTTCACACAAACATCACTATGCATGTGTAGCGTTGGCACGCTAGTAACTCACACAGCTGCAGCGTGAATCGCTTTCAATGTATTGGTCACGCGTGTTGCACCGCACCCGTACCCCGCACTTGCAACTCTGTACCGTGCTTGCAGATCCATGACATGGATAGTAAACTAGTCTCACTTCGTTCAATGTTTCATATTGACCTTAGAAGTACTAGTCTAGACCTTTTGCTGCACTTTCAACTGCCTCTTTTACGCCCATTGCCCACATCGTATTCAGCTCCTTCTTTTGCATAGAACCAAATCGCATTCCTTGTGCTGTGACCCATTCTGCTGCCCACACATCTACTTTCGACCTTTCTTCTTCTCTCTGCTGAGCTTTGCCGTGACCATTGCTGTTGCAGCACGTATGCTGTCTGCCTATAAAAGCTGCTGTTCACAATTCTCTTCACGCCAGTTAGAAACGCCAGTTAGAAACGCCAGTTAGAGATGCCAGTTAGAAATGTCAGTTTAGAGTTAGAGTTCAACCTTCAAATCCAGTCTTTAGTAATAATAAAGTTAACAACAGTGTGTTCACTGAGACCCGTGTGCATTTGCCTCCGAGAGAGACTGCGGCCCGCTACACATGTTTCTTACAGGGAAACGATTGACACGACCGTCCATCAACTTCATCCTCTGGTCACGGACCGCTGACTTGAACTCCACCAACACCTATCAAAGAACGAGAAGGAATATCAAACACAGCAATGTCAGATGCAGACATTGCAACTCTGCTACTCAGCCTCAAGCCATCACCGCATACATGTGCTACATTCCCTCTTTGCATGTTCATTGCGAAAGGTGGATAAATGAGTGAATTCATGTCATCAAGGCTTGGCTAGATGCTTTCTGAGCATACAGCATTTCGACAGCAGGGTCATAATTATCATTAAATTAGGATATAAAAATGCAACTTACACCAGACGAAAGGCGCAGCTGTTTGAGAGTCTTTTTCGGACTCAGCCATCTACCATCCTTGAACTCTTCTGCTCCAATGAACAGTTGAAAATGTTTGGCTGGACATATCAAGAGAAGAGAGAAAAGAGAGACAAAGATATCACCATCCAGTAGTAAATTATAGCATTTCGACACGTCTGTGTGTGTGTGTGTGTAAAATAGTGGCGGTCAATTCATCAGCCTTGCAAGCTGTTGAATGGTGTAATCCCAGCACAAGTTGCTATGTCTAACATAGCTGTTCGCTATCATCGCTTCCGCGATGGGCATGTCTGAGGTCTGAGGTGTGTGTGTGTGTGTGTGTGTGTGTGTGTGTGTGTGTGTGTGTGTGTGTGTGTGTGCGTGTGCATGGTGCATGTGTCTAAGGGCTGCATTTACACACCACACCCACATTTTGCCAAATTAGCACCGGTCCGTCATCTGGCTAAGTTCTGCGTGCATGGCTGTGTCAAGGTTAGCTTCACATGCCACAGTGTTCATTTCAAGTAGGAAGATCAAACTGGTGCACAGCTAGAAGGCACTCAAGCACTTCTCACCATACGTAGCACTAGAGCTTGATGTGCAGAAGGTGCTGGTTAGGCTCTAGTCACACCCAGTACAAGCATTGCACAAGCACCTATACTCAGCAAGAGAGAGGCAGGCAGAGAAATCTGCTTTATCTTTATCACTCCTTAGGTTTTTCTCTCTTTCCTTTTGGTACTGGTTTTTCAGGGAGGGAAGTTTCGCATCCTTTCCCTTTCTGGCACATGCAAGAGGCTGTGAAAAGCCTTTAAAAGGTACTGCTGGTGACAGTTTGACACGTATGGCTAGAATGAGTGCCTCGCTTACTAGGCAACTTTGCAAGCATCTTTGAATGCAGGATGTCAGTCAGACATCTAAAGGTGATTTGCACTGACCATGTACAGCATGTGTGCAGGGTTTTTTAGGAGCGGCCGCCATGCTAGGAAATACACAATTCTTTCCCCGGAATACAGTGAAACCTCTCAGTTACGCATACCCACTAGAACACGGGCATTTGCATGGGTGCTGCCAATGCCAATCCAGCTACCCACCTTTTTTTACCGAGATAATCCATACATTCTGGCCGTGTTTGGCAGGCCATTACTACCACATATAAATGTTTGGGCCCAACATGTCACAATGACAGAGGTGGGCCAGAACATGGAAATGCGACCAGCCTTGTTGAACAAGACACTCATGTTCTTCACAATGCTACCCAGGTTCCACTGTACCAGTGTGGCTCGCACAGAGAAAGTAAGCAATGTGCACGTAAGACTCGAGCACATTTGTGCCCGTGCACATGACTTTCGAATGCACTGCGAACAAGGCAGTGTGCACAGGGGGAGACCAGCATCAGATCAGTGAGCACCAGTGTGCGCGCTGGCGCTTTTCACATGCTCAACTGGCTGAGTTTGTGCAATGACACAGGGCAGTGGTCCATTGGGATAATAATATTCATAATAATATTATGAATATTATCTGCATAGTGCATACTGTGGAAGAGACCATCCTATAGGCTATACTGACCGAAAGGGTTCAGTACTATAAGTATAATAAGTTATTCTAATGATAACGGCCAGTTAGACTTCTTTCTTCTTCGAAAGCAGCAGTGGCCTGCATGTGTTTGCATTATCACGTAGGGCCTTCGTTAATTGGGAAGTACATCGTATGTCTGGATTGGGAGGAGGGCTGGTGTGCTTTGGCCATGTCGCCAGGATCTGGATTTTAAATTCTTTCAAATACAGGTCCGTAACGTGAAACCATCATGCTTGATCATCGATGACTTTTTACAGTGCTAGGTAGTGAAAAATTCAACCCCCGCCCCTCCATGAATAAACCCATGCCGGGCGCTGCATGGCCATTGTACTACAAACACTACATTTGTAGGATGTGTGCTCGAATGCGGCGCGCCATTATTCATGGACTGCGGCGAGCTTCACTGGCCAGCACAGTACTTTCAAACACATACACGCATGTACATGGGTGTATGTGTTCAGTAGGCAGGCAGGCCTCAAGACAGGTCTCAAGTCTCTCAGCACTCTTACATGTCTCCATCTTGGACAACTCCTTCACTTGGGACTTTATCATCAAGACCACGTCGTAGACCAGTAGGCTGGCATTGAACTGTCAACAAACACAATGACAAAATAGTACTCAGTGTCCTCGCAGCTTGCTTGCCACTAACACGACAGTTCAGATGTATACCTCCATTGTGGTGACGATGGATAAAGCAGGAATGTGAATTCTAAGGGTTACAATCTCCTCAACTTCCTTGGTTGGGGCAGGTGCACCATCCTCCGCTTTCTCAGTGATACTGGGTTTGGGGGGCAGTTTCCGTTTCCCTTTCGGCGTTCCGCGAACGAATGCGGACAAATCCTGGTAGATGTTCATAGACTCCAGGCTCGCGTATTCTTCCATGCCTTCCGCTTCTGCCATGATTGAGCTTTGTCAAAGCGAGATTACATCAAATCCTATTCCAGGTCACAAGTGTGACTTCGCACAAGACCGTCTTCTTTCCGCAAAGTAACTTTGTTGGAAACACGGCATGCACGATCGGGAGTCGGGACTTGAGTTTCGTTTCGTCTTTTGGCAGTTTTGCAGTGTTTCGGACACGCACGTCTGACGTAGCTATGTAGGAAAACAAGAAGACACACGTGACCACTGAACGTCATCATCATGTGCATGGGTCGGCGTGATCGTCGTCGTTCATTCGGCGACCCCGCCCCCCTCCCCCCCCCCCCCCCGGGCCCCGGCCCACGCCGTAACCCACCTGGGCATCGGAACTCCCATGCCCATGGCCCACCCCGTGGCCCCATGATTTTTGATAGGGCGATCCCATTAGTATTACATTACTTAGGCCATTTAGGGCAATCCCCACAACAGGCCTAAGGCGGTGAGTTTACATGAGGCGTTTCAACCCGGGTTGAGTTCGACCCGGGTCAGATTTCAACCCGCCATGTGCACAAAGTGAATGGCGCGTTTACATGACGCATTGCGCTTGACCCGGGTTGAAATCAACCCGGGTCAAGAAAATTGTACAAACGTACTTCTGTGCGTATCTCGCGCCAGGTTTGAACGGCACTGCACTGCAGATGCAAATTTCGCGCGAACGGATTCACGTGACCATACAAGACTGTAGAAGTGGACTTTTGGCGGCATATCAGTATTTGACCCGGGTCAACTGTCTTCATGTAAACGCTCACCTCTTTTGTCTATCGTACAGACTTTCAACCCGGGCTGAACTCGACCCGGGTTGAAATTTCTCATGTAAACACAGCCTAAGGCTTTCTTACAGGGTACCCGGCCTCTAGTGCCAGTGACAACAAAGAGGCTACACTAGCACTACGACTACATGTAGTACTATTAGCCTACACTACATGATTGTACAAAGTAAGGCGTAACACTACAGTGCGTTTTTTTATAATAGACTCTGAAATCCTTGAGAACGTACTCAAGGCCACTTTTGAGAAAATGTCATGCGAGTTGCGTCACGAAAATCTGCGCGCGAAATTCGAAAACCAGGTGTGACTCGTGGCATTTCGCCATTTTGTTCAGAGTGTCCTTCGAGCTCCTCGTGGCCGGAGGAATCATTTTGTTGCTGACTGCTCTGTGGCCCTATTTTGCTTTTCCTCGAGTGTCTTTTCGTTCGTGGCAACTTATTCTCTCGACATGCCACATATAACAAAGCGCGAACGGGCCATGGTAGAATCTACATGGTGGTGTCTGTTTTACAATTTTTGCGAAGACGAGGAGAACAGTGGCTGGGCATCGAATTGGTCCCAAGTATTCCATTCGTCATGCTGCTGTTGCGTGTGGCGTCAGCATTTCCACCATGAACAGATGTACCAGGGATGCTGACGGCGAAAATCAGCGTGCTGCGTTGGCCTTGTCTGTCTCCAGTGATGAAGGTAACGAGAGTGACAATCCCCAATGTGAGACTCGTGCCATAAAACCACTCAACCCTGACGGATTTGCTTTGGACTGTATGTAAAGAAGTAATTTACGGATTCTATGCGGCGAAGGAGCACCCAACACTGGACAAAGTTCCTGCTCGCTGCATAGAAAGCATCGACGATTTTCCAGACATGAGCAAAACTAGCTCTTGGAAAATGTTGCGTTCCATGGGATTCCAGTGTGGCAAGACCAGAGGTATCACACACATGATGATGGAACGGCACGGGATTGTGTCATGGCGGCATCGCTACCTGTGAGACATACCTGGATGACACGTGGGTCAATGCGCGTCACACAGTTACTAGGAGGTGGTCCGACAATGGTGACAGGAGTGTATAGGCAAGCAACCAAATGAAGCACCATCAGGTAAAGGCAAGCGCTTTATTGTTCTGCATACTGGTGGACGGGACGATTCGTGAAAAACTGCGCCGATGTGTTCGTGACTGGAGACCGACAAGGCCGACGCCAACGATGATATACGTCGTCGGCTGTCCTAGCACATCTGTTCACTGTGTAATACTGCCGTCACAAGTGCAACACAAAACACGGAATTATTGCATTGGGGCCGTTTCGACGCTCGCTGGTCTTCTACTATTCGCAGATGTTGAACCAGACACAACTGTGACCTATTTGCATTGTGTGTGTTTGTGTGTGTGTTTGTAAAACCGCTCATGTATTGCTTCCTTTTAGTCTCTTTATGGGTGCTGTGTGAATTGCCCTTGTGATTTGTTGTGTCGTTTGAATTTTCACTGCATTCTTTCAGTGATCGAGGGAAGTTTCCTACATGCATGCTGGAATGTTTTGATTTATTGAGCTAATTGCAATACAGCATTTGAATTATTCAGTACAGTTTGCCACAGTAAGTCGTGAAAAACCACGACTCACTGGTTTCCTACAAAGGTTAGGACAACTGCAGACAGCAGTGCACAACTGCACAGTCATGTACGTGTACATGCATGTGCTGTACCAAAAAAGAAGGGAAAAAAAGAATCAGGATGAACTGTACTGGATTCGAACTCTGGCGGACACCATGCACGTGATGAGCTTTCCTGGCTAAAACTTTCGTTTTAAAATCAAAATCCACTGAAAATCATTTAAAACCGGATTTTCAGCCCAAACCCGTCCGAATATCTAACTTTGACAATTATTATTATTCTGATTCCCAAACTTAATTTTCTTCGATCCAAGACCCACACAAACGCAGCTGTGAAGAAAAAATTTCAAATTTGGAATGAGAACAAACTAAAAAATCAAAATCGACAAATGTCTGTTTTAAAAAAACGCACTGTAACAGGCTAAGCCAAGATAATACACTGCACAGGGTGTGGCTGCATTGCAATTTGCATGTCCGCATGCAGTAGGCCGTTCAATAATTTCTTTTTTTTCTATTGCAACATCTCAATCATCGGATCGTAGGAAACAAAGTGGGTGTTATTGGCTATCCTCACTGTACGTATCTCCAGTCCTCGCTTCAACTTACTTTGGCTTCACTGGCACCCATAAGTCACGTAGTACAATCATGTACATGTACTACTAGTAGCAAGGCTACACAAACCAAGACTTCTACTATACAATTTCCAAGTCACGTCGACTTTTCAACAACAAGATCAGAGCCGGCTCTTGTTGTTGAATGGCCGGCGTGGATAATCCATTTTTTAATTGTTACCATTTATTCGGCTGACACTGCTGACAGTTTCATGATTCATTTTGCTGTAAACCCATGACTCATGAGGAACATGCAAGAGAGAGAGAGAGAGAGAGGGGGGGGGGGGGGGGTGCAGGTGCCGCAATGATGATCCTTCCGGCAATGTTTCGGCACTCAGCCTACTTCAAAGTACTATATGTCATATACATTGCATATTCACTCAGGGTCACAGTTATACACGGATCGTGTGCCCATTTTCGTCATAGTCTAGTATGCATATCTGATCAAAGCAGACTACAGGAGCCACGACGCACCATTACTACCACTGCCTGGCACTGACTGCACAACACTATAATTCAGAACACCCCGGCTTGAGTTGGGCACGGAGCCAGTGGCATTGTACTGCTTCGATCCTGGCCCGGGCTGCACGCCGCTTGAACCCAAGGGCCATGGCATCTAGATAAATGCGTGACCGTGCGCACTTGTGTGTATGTGGTGTGTGTGCGTGTGTGTGTGTGCGTGTGTGCACATGCACCAGGGCCCACATTAAAGCACTTTTCCAAGCTTATAGCACTCCGACAAGTTGCAACAGTAGTGATAGTTCAATGCAGATTCGTATTTGTGTGAAGGGCCGGAATGCAGATTCGTATCATTGTGTGAAGGGCCGGATCAGAAACAGGACTGTAAGTGTAAAAAGTAAACAAAAGTAGGAAAGCAAAAAATGAAAAAAATGTCTATCAAAATGGTCCTTGTAATGCCAGCACACAACATGCTGCTCTTCCTATAAGTATAACGTTAGACCTGATAATCACCTTGGATCAACACTCAACTGTGTGAAGCTTTCGTTGGATGCAAAGATGGAAACTGTGCAGTCAAGCTATGTTTCAGATTCTCTCTCTCTCTCTCTCTAGTGGTATTTCTGTTGGTTTAAGTCACCTCCATATTGCCAAGACTGGCTCACGGTGTATTCGCAGCCTTTTGTATTCACTGTTACCAATTGCTAAGGAAATCAAAGCTCGTGCCGCCTGCCGTCTCTCCACTATTAGCAGATCCGAGCTACAAGGACCAGAAACACAGGATCAGAAACACAGCACACGAAAATACTGAGGTGGGACTTCATACAAACTAGCAAGTGGCATTGTACATGTCCTTGTATAGTATTCCATGGGAAGTGAGACAACATATCATTCTATGAAGCCCTTCGACATGCACCACGAGTAAACAGTTAACCATTTGGTGCCTGACTGAGCATGCGCTGCGCCATGTCCACAATCGAATCGATCCAAACTTGAGTTTTCAAAGGCAATCCCTTCTCTATAGCTATTGATAGACCAGCCACTAAGGCCGTAAGTAAGGGGTCTCTAAACAAAATCAGGGATCTGAGATGTACGAAACCCACTTTGTGATCGATTCTAGAATGCACTGCTAGCATAGGTAGAAATCAAACTACCGGTTAAGTTAGTTAGCTACTTCGAAGTAGCTTAGTGAATTGAGCGACAGGATCAGCACAAACCGACCGGGGGGGGGGGGGGGGGGGGGGGGGGGATGAAGCTCACAGAAAGTTAAGACACGCCTTTGAAGGCATCGACTCAGTTGATTCTTCCAGGATTTGAACTCAGTTCACGAATGCGTGAAATGTCTTTTCACAAGTATGAGATAGGATAGGAACTGTTTTGACTGTAACCACAGAGTTTGAACCAGGGAGTTCAAAGGAAACTTTCCTTCTTACGTGTGAAGATGTCCTATAGCAGTGATGTAACGAATAATCGATTACCGGTATTCGAATTTCCTCGATCTCTTGGACTTCAACGAATAATCAATCGGATAAAATCTAGGTCGAAGGTTCGAAAATTCGCGGGCAGGCGAAGTCCGTGCGCTACATACCGTGCGCATGACTCTAGATCTCTCGACTTGAATGCATATATACTTTGTACTGTGTTGCAGACAACGACTAGATTATGCACGGTAGACCATGGTAGACTCCACTCTGACTCGAGTCTGAGCGCTTGTGTTGTGTGTTTGCTACATGTTACACTTCGCATTCGCAATAGTTCTTCATAATTGTCAATAATGAATTTTCTTGTGGAATAGTAGAATAATCGTCCGTTCGCTTGAATGGTATTCGCTAGATTATTCGTTCGTAAAATTCATGGTTCGTTACATCACTATAATAGCGATGCACCGAGGCATGACTTACCAGTTTTCCTTCTAATGGCCCTGGAGTGGCAGGAAACGTTGTTTCTATCGCCGATGATGAGGCTTGGCCGCCACCCGTTGCTGGTGATGACACGCTAATTGGCTCGGGTGTTTCAGGCTTTTTTGCTTTAGCAGCGGCCGGCGTTGTTGCCGTGGTGTTAGTAGTACCAGCAGCTGCAGGCGGCTGAGTGGCTGCTGCAGGGGGTGCCGCAGGAGGTGCTCGACTAGGCTTTTCAACCCTTGGTGGAGTACGCGAAGCGGCAGCCTTGCCCGCTGGCTGCACGGCTGCAGCTGCTGCTGCTGCTGTTGTTGTTGCTGCTCCTGGCACTGCTGCTGATGATGGTGCTTTATTCGACTGCACTGCACCTGGCTTATAGGTGCTGGAGTCCCTCTCTTCCTTTGCGGCTTCTGCAGCATACGGCGAACCAGTTTTCTTAGATAATGAATCCCTGCGTACTGGTGGCGATGGTCTGGGCTTACCGCCAGTTTGAGCGCCAGCTGCAGCGGCATCGGCATCGGCATCACCAGTGTCAACAGTGACAGCTCCTAGTTCAGATGAGTAACTAGCAGATTTGGATGGTGGTGGGACAGCCAAAGCACCTGTACTCTTTACTTTGACCTGAGGCGAAGGCGTGTCCCCGACTATGGAGCTAGAGCGTTTGGGTGGTCTTGGAGCAACATCAGGACTGGACTTGGTTTGAACGTGCGACTGTGTTCTTGCGAGTGACGGCGATGCCTTAGGAGCTGGTGCGGGAGACGGCGTAGGAGTGTTTGAAGGGATCGGTGCCAGGCCCGTGCCACTGATGCGGCTGCCGCTGGGAGGCGGGTAGGCACCGCCTGAGGTCCTCTGTAGCGCTTTCGCCATAGCCTTGACAGATGTGGCTCCAGAGGCGCCATCGCCATCGGCCGTATCAGATCCATCTGATGCTTTGCTATAGCGCTTGACGTCAACATTCGTACGATGATCATCCTTGTACATTGATCTGCGAACTGATCTGGGCGACGGCAAGCTTTTGCCTTCAGGCAGCCAGAGCTCAAGCTGACTCTGCATGGCACAATGGCAAAGATCAGCAGCAACAACAACAACAAGAACAACAAATGTCGAACGTGAAAAGAAAGATTTACAACGACAACGACGACAAGAACAAGAACAGCAGCAGCAGCAGCAGCAGCAGCAGCAACAGCAGCAGCAGCAGCAACAACATCTCTTATTGGCGATGGTGCCATCGTGAGAATAAAGAATTCAAACAAGAACAAGAACAACAAGAACAACAACAACAACAACAACAACAACAACAACAACAACAACAACAACAACAACAGCAAGTCAATAACAAAGAGATACACAAGTGGAATGGGTCGTGCTGTTGCATTGCCTCTCAAGTTTCACATTGCCTGCTGTAGCAGGAATCAGTCAGTGGATATACGTGTACAGTCTATTGGAATAGAAATATGTTCATGGGCAGACAGGACAGGCATATAATTATAATATCTTTACAATGATGCGCCTTCAGTTATTCTGTCATATGCACTGGCTGTCAGCAATCCAGAAATCAGAAAGGTTCTTTAAAACGTATATTTTCAGATCGGTTTTCGGACGGAGGATGAATTTCGGACAATGTCCGAAAAAATCGGACGACGGCAGCACTTCGTATCCTGCACTTACCTTGGTTTCCCACTGGAAATTGCCAGCAAATTCATCCACATACGATGCCTGCCAGAAGGGAAATCAAACAGCAGGCAGGTCAGGTGTGAAGCTAGGCTCGTACACTCATGGTGCCTAGCCTCTCTATGAGCTAAATGTGAGCAAAGCAAAGTCACGGCCCATACCCTTTCAGGGAAGTAACCAGCCAAACCAAGCTAGCCGGGCAATCATCAAGAATGAGATGCGAAATGCACACAGCGATCTACCAAGGCATAGGAGTGACTTTGAGCTCCATGCTTAGGTTCCAGAAGTCAACCAATTAATGGTAGCTCATGCCGCCCACAGTACATTGCATGGACTGGTGCTGACCACCTTCTTGAGGCCTTGCGAAGACATGCATTAGGATACTGAGCACATAGACATGCACGACAGCTATACACACACTCCCATAGGCGCATACCGTTGCTGCAGTGAGATAGCTTGCTGTTATGCATTCACCTCCACACTTTTGTTCGCCAATAAGGGACGCGTACACGCGGTGCTTATCAAGGCTACGGTAAGGTGATGACTTAGGTGTGGTTGAAGCTACAACACTACATTCCCCGTGCAGGTTTATCCATTCTGGCGGCAATATCACTAGCCCAGCATGCGTGTTTCCTCACAGGGAACAATTTGTATCCACCTCAGGGTGTCCTTCCATACTTCACATAAAAGTTACATAAACGTTTGTAGCAGTGTGCACTGTGTGCGCATGTCAACATCGTAACAGATGACAAAAGCATCACCGGACCTGGCCAGGTGGCCCACATGCGTGCAGTGGTTCCGGCGACTATTTGTACATCTGGTTCAGAAACCCTTGCCTTGGCAAACATCCCATGGGGGAACAGAGCTAGATCTAGAGCTGGAGCACCACCAGAATCAGACCTACACTCTGACATTCTAGGGCACTTCACGCCTATCAAGCCTTGACTGATTTTGATGTTTAGTTCTAGTCCTTTTCACAATCCAATCAAACAATGAATAAGCAACGACAGCACGACTCGCACACATCATGTAAAATGATTACTTGGGGACATAAATGTATCCACCCCGATTTCTGCCGTCCTGCTCAGCTCAAACTACGTTGGCAAACAAGGTCAGCCATAATCAAAGTGACAATGGAGAACGATCCAAGACACAGGCACACATGTACGATCAATACTAGTAGCACTGAGCCAACTGACTCCCTAGCGCGCGGCTGTGCAGACGCGGCACAAGGCGCATGCAACCTGGACTTACTGCCGACGTTTCACCATCCTCGCCGCTGCCGACATGTACAAATTTCTGTCCGCCCAGCGGAATGGGTCTGGGAAAGAGCATCTCCCAAGCTGGAAGTGGAACATCACCAGTACCCACACTATCAGCACCAGCACCACCAAAACTAGCACTGGACGCTCCGAGACTTGTCGTGCTCTGGTTCCCTCCCGAGTAGTAACTCCTGACGCTATCGTCAATGAAATGCCTATCGATCAAACTCTCCTTCTGTTTGTAAGTCATGGATTTCCAATCGTTATTACTACGAACGTTCTCCGATTCTTGCACGATCTTTGAGGCCAGCTCACCGAACGAAGCGAAGTACTGGCGTGCCTCCACAGACCGGGAATCATCAGCAAGAAGGGCCATGTCGCCACCACTTTGAAGACAGTCAACAACGAACTGGCTGCTCGATGTTCAGTACCGCTACGCGAAACTCATAAAAACAGTGCGAAGCAGTTCAACTTCAGAGTTCGTGGAGAAGAACCTTTCGTGTCACTGGCAAGCTACTAACTAACTACTGCATGGACTTCTCTTCGCTTCCAAGTAGATCACCGCCCACGACAACGTAGTGTAGACTACAGTTTGTCCAAGGACTATGATTGTGGTGGAACTCGGCTGCAACAGTTTTACAAATCACAGTTGAAACCTGGGAAACTGCCTCAGCTCAGCGCGGGATAGCCGTGATAGATACACATTCTCGGTGTCGTCGTACTTTTTTTGATCGTCTGCATTTTACTTACTACTACAGTCAACTTCGCTTATAACGACACTCGGCGGGGCATCAGAAAAGTGTCGTTATTCACAAAGTGTCGTTATACCCGAAGTCTCATTATATGTATTACAGTTGGATGGGACTTTGCTCTGGGCATGGAAATTCCGTCGTTATTCGCGAATTGTCGTTATATCCGCAGTCGTTATTAGCGAAGTTGACTGTACTAGTAGCAGGGAGTAGTAAAATATTTTACTACTCCCTGCTAGTAGTAGACAGTCACTGAGTCAGGGTCTGTACTGACTGCTGACTTCTGACTGTACACAGTACAGTCATGACACTACAGTCATTGTAGTGTAGAGTGAAGACAAGTACAGTGTCCAGATGATCATGCATTGATCGTTCGAGCCTACGTACAATGACATGGACGTAGCAATACATGTACGTCTGTGCACGTGGTAGAACATGTGGGTTTCGCCCCCTTCATCTGTCATTCATAATAAATAAACAATTATAATTATTACAGCCCTGCCATAATTTTCAAGTGGTCTTCTGACATGTCACAAGACCGTAGGCACGGAGATGACCAATCGCATTACAGTTTACACCTAGCAGGGCCTAGACGAGGCGATCAAGGCATGCTACTGCTAGAACTCCATTTCACACAATTCAATGCATTCCTCTCACACACTGCATAACTATAGGGACTTGTAGTGTTTAAAAAAAATTAATATTCCTGAAGGCAATACGGTGTACATGTGTACATTGTACAATGACTTGTCGGGGGGGGGGGGGGGGGGGGGGGTACCGCAGTTCCAACATTTTGCTCAAAGCGGTCATTCACTATCAAAGCTTGTGTAGTGTATGATGCAATCACTCCAGAAGCAAAGCATGCTCTAAGATCGGATTTGTATAGCAAAATTATTATTCTTTTATTCCACGACTGATGGCAATAAGCGGGAAGATTGATAAGTGCGATAGAACTGATACTAGCCAGAAACAGCTAGATGGAAATTAACCCAGGGAGGCAATAAACAATGGATCATGAAAAACAAGCGGGGCCAATAGCAGGGGCGATCGAGATAGTTAAATACATGTCCGAGATATCAGAAACCAGGATGATGCGCGGCGAGCAGGAACAGGTACTGCTCAAAAGAAGACTGGATGTTACTGAACCTCAAACAAATGTGTACATGTACTTGTACACGTATGGCTCTCACTCTCAGTACACCCTGACGCCGTTGCCCTTATGTTGTGCAATGTAGGTTGCAGATAAATTATATTGTCCAGTAATCATTCTGGCATGCAGTGATAACTGCGTAGTGTCACCGGCGTAAAAAGGCCCGAAACGTGGCTAACTGATGGCATCTCTGACTAGGGCAAGAATGGACCCCAGTAGCCACCATACTTTTCAATAGCTGTTTGACACGCCTCGGGCCATTGCTGTCCCCTGTCCGGATTGAAAGCAGTTGCGTCCCATGCTTGCAGGCGCTCTTGCAGCTGCTTGAGAATGGCAGGTTGCAACGCTGCCACATTGGTACGCTCCTCGGGATCGGTTCTGATGTTGAACAGGCATCCATCATCTCCGCAGGCCACCTTGGCATCGATACCGCCACGGGGATTAGTACTATTTGGATATTGTGGGCCAGTCCATCCTGCTTGACCATTGTTCCCCACCAGAATTTTGTAATCACCACTGATCAATCCTGGACTCAGTGGAATTTCTGTTCTCGGTGAAGTAAGATTAGCTCCTGAGAGCATCGGCCACATGTCCAGCCCGTCAACTGGAGGCAAACCAGCAAGTTTGGCACGTTCATCAGCCGGGTCGACCCCCGCAAGGGAACAGAATGTCGCATACCAGTCGGCAAGGGCAATGTACTCCTCCAGCTTTTTGCCACGCATTGCGCTGGGTATGAAGCCACCGGAGACAAATGCGTTCACCCTGACCCCGCCCTGCCAGCTTGTCAGCTTACCGCCCCTCAGCGGGTAATTGTTTGCACCGCCGCCCGGATACTCCGGGCCGCCATTATCACTGCTCACCAGCAGGAGCGTGTTGTTCCACAAGCCACGCTCAACCAGGGCTTCGGTGATATTACCCATGACATCATCCAGGTACGCTATCATCGCATGGTACGATCGACGCACTTCATTATCAATGAAACTGTACTCGTCGAGGTATTTCTGGGTTACCTCTAGCGGCGTGTGAGCAATATGGGCTGCGTAGTAGATGAACAAAGGGCTGTCAATGGAATGGTTGCGAATAACCTGCAGAGGAAAGTGTGGCCAAAAGAAAGGGGAACACCTCGTCACCTGCAGAACAATGCCGTATTTCTCCGGGGTCAGCGCTGCATTGGGATATACCGGTAAGCCCCCCCCCCACGGCCTCCAGTTGGAGGTTTTAAATGCCACAATCCAGTCTATGTGTTCATGCGAGAAAGGGAACGTTTGAGATACAATCACCCCTCCTTCGAAACTTAGACTTTGATTTCTCTCGTTAGTAGCAGTGGCACAGGGCCATTGCCTGCGTGTGCTCTAGACGCTTGATGTGCATATTTGTGCTTTGTCATAGCCTTTTGGCAGTACTAGTATGACGGGTCTCCTCTTCAGGTGACCCTGGATCCACCACTGAAGTGTGTGCACGCAACCACAAAAAGTGCATGATGCATCATGGGTAATATACATTGCGATCAAATATTAATCATCGGTTATACATGTACATGTACCCTTGAGCCATCAGAGATATAGCATAAACAATGCAGTGAAATTTGCCATATCAATATACCAACAGGGCATGGTTGTGCCAGGCTCTGCCTCCTTGGTAGCAGCTAGTGCTGAGCTCATGCACTCAATCACAATACTGCTTTAGTCAAACATGATCATATACTGGCCAGCACTACGTCGCAGAGTGTATTGAGTACCAACACTGCCGCACAAGCATACATGCAGAACAATAGCAGTGTGCTGGTATCACACAATAGTGCCTTGTGTTTAAATTACCTCTAAAACGTGTCTCTTGAACATCCCCTCCTCATAGCCAGTACCATTACGTCCCAGAGCAGGGCCTTCGTTTAACCAGAGGTCTGTAATGTTGCGATACTTCTTCCCGTTATACGAGCAAGAACCGGCGCGTTCAGTGAAGAAGTCATTCTCGTGATGAAAGTAGCCAAACGTACTATCGAATCCCCTTCCGATCGGCGTGTGCTCCGGCGTGGCCATCCCCGCATCCCACTTGCCGATGTGGTGTGTTGAGTAGCCGGCTGATTTGAGCTTGGCTGCTATACCCGTCATGTTGCGTGGAATTCCCGCATAGCCTGATACGGTGTCGTTCGGGTTGTAGTAATCCGGATAGTCGTTCTCTATGTTCACGTGTATCGGAAGTCGGCCACTCAGGAACGACGACCTTGACGGCGAGCAGAACTTGTATGCATAGTGCTGGTCAAGCTCGATTCCCCTTTTGCACAGCGAATCGAAGTTAGGAGTCTGAACTTCTTTCGTGGCGTTCTCCCGGTGATAGCCCACATTGGCCCATCCCCAGTCATCCACCAGTACAACAACAATGTGCGGCTTGACTCCGGCCACTGGCTCCAGTCCTGACACTAAGACTTCGTTGTGCAACACCACCATCACCGCCAGAGCAAGCATCAGCGTAGATCTACGACATAGTGACCAGGGCTCATTGCCAGCAACATCCATGGCCGCGGTGATGATCATGCACTGCCTGACTGGTAAGATCAGCTCGAAAAGAAGGTGGGATTGCAGACAAACAAGAGTTGATTGATCGTGGTAGAGATAACTTATGAAGTAACCTGTTAGTTATAGTGGCAAAAGTCCGAGTCCACGGATGAGGACCATTCGGCTGGGAGATTCTCCAGTCACTGCCACGACTCGACTCGAGGCGCTAGACTTTCAGAAAATAATAAAAACCGCTATGGTGGCTCCATTATTTCAAACCAGCCTTCTGCCATGGCATGGGCCGGATGCAGTGTTGCCGAAACAGCGATGTGCTGTTGTGTGGTTTGTCGATTTACGACTAGTCTACGACTGTGATAGAACCGTGTCATGATAGCTACATACGACGTGATCCGGGATATGGCAAGCCAAGAATTAAATGCATGCACGTGTTACTACAATGACCAGGTAGTACACACAATCATAACCATGATAACTAATGAAACTATTTCACCAGGGCTACTCGGCTAGGGAGCGTCAGCCCTACACCATGTACACATACCGGTATATGTAGGGCTCCCTGGCCGGTCCCAGTCGTAAAGTATCTGCCTGCCGCAGTGCGAGCATTCAACAACATGATCTGCTTCAATGAAAGTCATGATGATTACTACTACTATTACTAGTATTACTGTATTCGTTTTTTATCCCTCATGCTCATGCAGCCAGGCCTCAACCGAACACGACAGTGTCGAGTGAGTTTTGTAACTACCGTACTGGCAATATAATTATGTTGCCGCAGTGAGGCCATGAAGCGTTACATTGGCACATGTTTGCCGCACGCAGGGCGTTACATGCAAAGTCGCACAGGAGCCGTTACACAGGTTTCTATATTGCCGCAGTCCTTTTTTTTGCTATTGCCGCATCACTTTTTTGCTATTGCCGCATCATTTTTTTGCTTTTGCCGCATCATTTTTTCTTGTGCATGCATGCAGTGCAAACTGCAATGAAAAGATCGCCGCACCCCGCCGGACGCGCGTTACGAACTCAACGAAAATTTGTCGCACTAGCCTGGTCGCGCGTTACACCGCACCCCCCTGCGTTACGCGTTACGCGGCAACATATATTGCCAGTACGGTAGTTACTTTACTTAGAAGTTAGAGATGCCTAGCTTCAATGTAGCATACGTCATCAGGGCACCCAGAGATCATAACCACTGATAATCCCCTGCCCTAGCCCAGTAGGGGTATACACATCAGGGCACCCAGAAGAGTTCATAACCATGATAATCCCCTGCCCTAGGCTAGGGGGCTATGGACTAGGTACTGCCACGCCAAAGCATGAGGCAAGGTTTCACTTTGGCAGTGACGGCTTCCCTCATAATCATATACTAGCAATATACCGTGACGGCAAAGCTCTTGCTCCACTAACGTTACAACAAATGGGCTATAAACTGGAGAGCACTGCTGCTTTGTTCATGGGAGCTCTCGTACCGTCAGCACGTTCACCGACCAGGGTGTCAGATCAACAATCCGGTCACGATTTTTCAAACTGCACCCGGGCCGTGCGGCACTTGCCTCCATCCTGCAGGAAATTCAAGTGAAGAGAAAACTGTTGCTGCGCCAGTGCCCTATAATTGTTACTTGCAAAAAACGCAGAGAAAAGACTCCCTCAGCCCTCACCCAGTCACCCATGATACAATACATACACGCTTAGTAGTTAGTACATGCAGCTTATTTTGAGATCATAGTGCCCAAAGGTTGCGTACTGCTGCATATGTACTTTGAAGTGAAAAATCAAATACATGTACAGGTGATATGCATCCAAACAGAAGAGCAGGCAATCATTGAAGCAGTCTTTAAAAGCAAGGCAACTGGATGAGAATATTGAACGGCGCAGCTAAGTGCCTAATACTGAATATACCAGATGTTCACACAAAGATACGTGTTTTGCTGTACAAAATATATATATAGGGCTGCTGTGAACTTATGTCTATCATACGGAAATCTTTTCTAAAGCTCTGCAAGGTGATGAACGAGACTAGGTATCCAAACAGCAGCACACGTTCAGTAATACAGTGGACAAGGCATCTACACGAGGACGATTTACACCAGCGACTACACATCAAGAGTCCTTGTCCTTGCTCTGACTAGCTATGCAAAGAAAACAACAACTTGCCAGAGTAGCATTGTCGTGCGACGGGATACTCCACAGTACATTACAGCGCATTATCCCACGCACACCGTTGCATGGACACAACAGCCATGGACAAGATACATAAGATGGTGGCATGCTGTTTGGGCTTCCCACACATGTCATGGTCAGCACTCCAGCAGTGAGCCGGAGATATAAATAGCCACATGCGAACTTATATTGAAGAACCCACAAGGAAGGCAGTAAGTTCATATCAAGTCATCTAGCAGGAGAGCGTCGCCCATCTATCTCTCTAGCATTACGGCTGCCACTTCCTCACCATGCTCACCAACCTTATCTTGTCTTGCGCTGCTGCTGCTGGTGTCATCAGGTACTTCCTCATTTGCTTCAAGGGCCACAGCAACTTGCTCATCCATAGGCTCTCCCCCGTTTTCTTGTCTTTCCGAAATGTTTTGTTCGTTCTTGTACTCTTCGTAAGCCCGGTCAAAATTGAGCCGGTTGTGATGGTTTAGGAAGTAATTGCGGCACTGGGTGGGATTTTTCGTTCCAATAATGGCAGCCATTGCCTCGAAGTCTTTTCCGTAGTGGCGGACACTCTGCACAGCCATTTCCATGTCTGTTGAAGTCCACCGCGCGCTGGGACGATTGGCAGGCATTTCCACGCGCAAGTGTTCCACACTCTGCTGGTGACCTTCTAGTTCTCTTAGGCTTTGCTTGCTCTGCTGGATTTTCTCACGCTGCCGTACTATCTCGGCAGAAAGCTTTTGCAGTGCGATGATATCAGCATCAGGATCGTGGCCTCCAGCTTTCATGTCGGCAAGTCCAATCTGAGTGAGCTTGTTCGCGTCTAAATACATGCCTTTCGGAAGTCGCATTCTCTTCTTCGAAGGAGCCTCGTAGGGCGGCAAGTTGGTTTGCTTGGCCTTACCGATCCGCCTGTTAGTTTCCTTGCTCGGTTCAAATTCGCTGTCGCCGGAGTCCGAAGCAGCACCCTCCCCTTCCTCCTCTTCACCTTCAGAATCTTCCTCGTGATTAAGTTTTCTGTCAATCAAGCTTCGCTGAGCGCGTGCTTGTTTCCATCTGTAATAGTAATGAACCAGCTCTGGAATGCTCTTCTGTGTGAGCATGGAGCGAATTCGACGGAAACTCTTCCCGTGGCTCTTGAACGCCTGCTGGAATATCACCTCCTCCTCCGCCGTCCATTCGGACGGGAACGGAGTGAAGTTTTGCAGATCCTGCAGGGCTGCGTCGATACTGTGGCCATGATAGTACAGCATTCCCATTGCTTGCTCCACGTTGTACGAGTACTTGTTTTTGGCTAAATCTATGTAGTCTGTTAGCTGCTGTTCAGTGAGGTTGGCCGCAGGATCCCAATGTTGAACGTGCGGCTCGTTTTTCTCTACGTTGTTTGTACTACTTTCAGCGACTCGTTGTTCCAGTGTGAGCATATCTGGGATTTCGGCTTGGTATTCATCACCGACACGCATACGAGGTGCATCAGGATCCATTTCGCTTCCGCTTGCTTCTCCCTCGCCATTTTCAGGACTATCGGCGGTGACCTTTTCCCTATCCATTTGGTGGGAGTATACCGGTTTGCCCGGCGTTTGTACAAAACAAACAAACAGCGGCGAGAATTGCTGATGCTACTACTTTTCGCACCTGGTCCGCAAAGAACAGCGCTAGGGCCTATGCGACATTTGGCAGCCGCAGATCAAACGCTACACTCAGTAGAATAGTACCACTTCGTCTTTCAGCCATTTCATGAGAGAGCTAGAGTTGCCACTCGTATCGGTACCGAGTCATTATTTTGAAGGAAACACGAAAAAAAAGACTGACTTTACTCGTACATATGTAGCGATAATACTAGACTAGCGTATCGCCTGAGCTGAGACAGTGAGAGCGCGTGTGCATGTGAGAGCTACGGATACGGGGGTGGCGGTAAAAGCGGTGAGCACTAGTGAGTACTGGCAGTACTGCCACTACTCACTAGCAATACACTACACTACAGGAAGTGCTATCAGGACAGTACTAGCATGCTTCTGACTGTACTGTAGTGACTAGTGTACTCAGTCAGTGTAGCACAAGACAGTCATGTACAGCTAGCACTGGAGCAGTGCAGTGTGCCATGTACCATATGTACCGTGTACTGTAGTCTGTACTACACTCAACGTTACGTCTCAAGTGACAAGTCACGTAACCAGTAACCAGGGAGTACCAAAAATTCGAAAAAAACCCTACGTAGGTAGGTCTACGTACGTAGTACCTGTAGGCTGTAGGCTGTACTGTGGCTGTAGTCTGTAGACTGTGCTGTACTGGTCTGTAGACTCTAGTCTAGTCAAGATCTGTAGCCTAGGACTATGATCATGATGATAAGTCGACCACTAGTAATAATATTGTAATAATAATATTACCATGATTACCAGTGCTACTGCTAGTGACCTACCATGCACTCAAGTCCGTGTGTCCTTGACTCAGTACTTGTACTGGCACTTGGCAGCCAGGCAGTAGTCTAGCACAGATCGACTGTGTCCCTTCTTTTTTATTCACTACGGAGTAGAGGTCTACTACGCGTATACGGTCAATGCATGCTGCTATGGCCTATGTATGGCACTATGGCCCTGGGACATACATGTCCTACACCTTGCTGTATCAGTGTATGCTTGTATGGCCAGCATTTGAGTTGAGAAGCAACGACCGTTGGCGTTGAGATGAGGCGTGCATGTATGTGGCTGGTGCGTGTTGCAGATGTGAAGTAGCTGATCTTGACTTTGTGGAGGATGGTGGTGATCATGGAGTCCTCGACCACAGTTGGCGACCGTCGCCTTTAGCTAGAGACGACGAGAGCCACCGCTGCTCCTACGATTTCGGAAGGAGTTCCATCGAGTTGCAGCTGTCCGGATCGGGAAAATGTCACAGGTAATGACGATAGGGAGACAAACACTTCAGATGTTTATCTAGCGTGAACATAATTGAAAAACTAGCAATATTACGGTTGAGAATTTGAACTGCCAGCCACTCAGGATTTATAACGAGTTCGTTGCTCGAGTCGAAGCGAACATCTGACCGTTGAGGAAGAGCAGTTTAGTTTATAGGCCGTTATGTTCTGTTTTGAGT
>NC_088643.1:49761899-49842965 GCF_964019385.1 Sycon ciliatum
TGTCACATGAGAATTGCTTCGTTAGGAAGGCTCTCCTTTTGAATGGAGAAGCCCAACGTCGCTGATTTGCATCGCCGTTTTCAAGCGCTGATCTGCAGTCGGAATGTTTTGTAAATTATTCGTAGTTGTGGACGTGGATGGATTCAGCGCTCTGTTCTCTCAGCAAGCCTACTCAGTCCAACACGAAGGACTTCCATGAACGAAACAACGTGCTCCTCGAGCAAGTGCAGCTCGGGGTAATATGGCCAATGCCACGGGAGACCACCTCGTGCCTGCATAAGGCCAAGAATTGATGGCAAGACAACTTTGATGAGCGCCTTCGACTTCAAGGACGCAATATATCTCCTCAGCAGTAACTGCAGCGCTCTTGCTGAAAATATCACTGCAAGCATGCACTAGGCATGATTTAGTGAAGAGCTACTTGTACTAGCGATTGGAGATTTGGTGTTGGCTTCCAGGGCAGGGCATATCTGCTCCATCATGGTAACTGGTGCGTTTGTCAAGGCAGTGCAGTTTCTGCTGCTGTTTCACAAGCCATATGCGCATATGCGCAGTGAGTAGGAATTTGTTGTATGATAGCTGAGGATCACCAGCCTTCATGGACAAACCTATATTGGGACTGGTTGCTGAACAGTGCACACCTAAATCTCTCAGCAAGCTCTCTTGCTCAGCTGGTGACGAACACTATACCCGCTGCTTTGGGCTTGCAGCCCCGTCTCCCGACCGTAGACCGATCGAAAGGCTGTCACGGTCCTGTGACCATCGGCGTACAGTTGACGCTGATGGGGCATCGGATAAAGTGCGGCGTCAGTAATTGTCTGGTATACCTGGAATCTACATCTACAGCTGGTTTTGACTTCCAGCCATCCTTCGTTAGTTATGCTTGTGACTATCATGCCAGCAAGTCGATCAGCAGCATCACCTCGCATCTTTGATGGTGAGGCCTGCAAAACGTCACCGACCAGTGACGATGCTCAAAAGGACACCCTACCAGAGCTGGCGCAGTGTATGGTGCAGTCTTTCATGAATCCATGAACTATGCTGTTTGGCTGCTGTAGCTCCGACGCTTGCGTGTGTGCCTTACATTAAGGGCAGCGGGCCGTCTGCTCTAGCCATTTGCCAATGCATGCACGGCTGAACGTCTACCAGCAAGCTGCAAACACTTCTCTCCCTACCACACTGTGACATAGTGGACATTGTGCGTGTGTTGTTGCATTCCTATCTGAACTGAACTGTTCTGGATGCAGAGATTTACCCACTAAGCCCTAGAGAAATATGAATAAATACTATACTACTACTATTACTAAACTTGGTATGCGGGTGTGACGCGCTGCTGCTCATCAGATTCGGTCCATGCGACGCTCGTGTTTTTAGTTTTGTTATTTTGTCTGCCTTTTTTGAATTCGTAAACCGAACAGACTAAACTATCCAGTGATCAGGTACTGGTGTGGTGGGGCGAGGTTTTGTTGGTGATGCTGCTGTCAGTGGTGGCGGCGTGCATGTGCTCGTGCTTGCGGGCGATGGCCCGCGTTTTCTCCCATGCCGCAAGTTTGTCTTGCGTTTGTGTTTTGCATTTGGACTTCCTGCCAGTCTTGGGCTTGCATTTCAAACAGTTTGTCCCACTGTGTGGCTCCCAGTCTTTGAGCGGTGTACATCCACCTCTAGAGCTCCAGAGAATGTTGGGCCCCTGGCAGTAACAGTGCATTCCATGGCCAATTTTCAAGTGTGGCAAAAATGTTCAGGGTGTATTTGGTTTCATCCACATTGAGATGAAACACTGCCAAAATGGATTCAGTATGATCTGCCACACGATACTTCGTCTGTCCACTCCTTGACGCGAATTTCTCCCCTCCAATACGACAACACGACGACAGGAAGCTAACATGAGCCTCCATTTCTGAACAAAATTACGTCTCTAACATGGCCACGAAAAGCTACAGTGATGCACGTCAAGCTTAGGACTACACGAAATCGAAAGGCTAGGACATCGAGGTATACTAGAAAATTTTCTGCGAGGCGGAGAAAATTCGCTGACGAGGTTGGCGAGCCCTTGAAATCGAGCGACGATCCAAAAATAATTGCACCCACGTCGAGAAAGAAACCATGCGTAGCGCGTGGGTAACCCAAGAAGATCGCTCGAGCGGCGGCACAGTCAAAGGCAAGGCCAGTCCAAGCTCTAAACTCTATCGAATGACCTGGCAAACACCCGTGGTTTCGGTTGACCTTGCCCGTTTGAGATGGAAGTCGAGCGAAATTGCAAACATACGACTAGGCCAGGTCGCGTAAAAAATGAAAAAGATTAAAATTTGGCCGCCATATTTAATGAACGCGCATCGCATGCATGGGACAGCCGTGTACTGGAAGCCATAAGCATGTACATGTATAACCTATTCAGTTTTGGCTAAACTGGAACCGCTCTGGATCCTCCCCTGCTGTCTTAGCTTTTAGCCACTTGGTTCTCACGTATTGCTGCTCCGGTTTCTGTGCAGATTCGGTTGTCCGGCGTGTCGAAGGATATGGTCGAATCGGATTTTGCTTCAGGTCTGGCATTGCTCTGGTGCCTGTTCACCACTGTACAGGTATGGACTTGTATTGGTGATGCTGGGTACAAGCACTTTGCTTGTCGAATACCCTATCTTGGCATGTTACAACCTATCTTGGGCAGGTTTAGAGTTCAAGACCTATCAATGCACGTTTTCGTTTTAATGCAAGATAAGTTGGAAAATCCCTCGTGTGTAGTCACCGGACAACTTGGCTTAGTTCATTACGTCTTGTATGCCGCACCTCTATAGTTGACCGCCCTCCCCTCCTGTTATGTCTTTGCAAGCTAGTTCAGGTGTATGGTGGCATACTGACAGCCTAGTTCAAGCCCAAGTGTCTGTACTGGTACTATACTATACGGATTAGTGTGGAATGCATTATCCTCTATTGTAATTTTTTGTGTTCAATTCATCCCCTCATGTAGACGAAACGCCTGGCTGGAGGTAAGCAGGCTGCCGAAGCAGACTCAGCCTCTAGCAGCAACGAGGTCAGCACCAGCAATGCTGCCACTGCCGAAGCTGATCACCCAAGAGTGTCCTTCTATACGGCCTTACAGAAGTGGTTCACTGCATGTGTGGCATCGTAAGTGCTGCTCGATCCATTCTGTCGGAAACAGCTTGCCAAAATGTTGGGCATGTTGCTCTTGATTTTTTGGTTTCATACACGGCTTTTTTAGCCAGCTGAGCCTGGTCTGGATCAATGTCCTAACATACTTCAGCATGGATCAATAGCATGGATCAGTAGCATGGATCAATACACTCGTGCTCCGCACAATGTCCTTACTCAGCAAGATTAGCGTGTACTAAGTGAGCTCCACTGTACTTCGAAAGTATCACTCAGTGAATGTTTTTGAGAATGCGTGTGTCGTGTCTTCATGCATGTGTGTTTGTGCATGTGTGTGGTCTTGTGCCTGCGTGTGTGATGGTGCTGATTGACAGTGTCGACTCGGCGTTGGTGGTGCAAGATTTACATTTGAGCTGGTGCGACGGCCAGTACTTCCGAGCCATCTTGAGAGCAATCCCGTAAGTGGCACTACAGTCAGACCTCGCTTAACCGAACAAATCCGTTTTCCACAAAAACTATCCGGATAGGCGAGGGAACCGGATAACCGAACACCGGTTATGTTGGATGCATCGCGAATGCTGTAAATCAGTAACCAGATATATTCTTCCGGATGGCGAGGGATCCGGATAAGCGAGGTCTGACTGTACATGTATCGGTAGGAATGCATTACGGTATCGGTAGGAATGCATTACAGTATCGGTAGGAATGCATTACGGTATCGGGAGGAATGCATTACGGCGGCTGAGCCCATCTACAGTATATTATTGACCATGCGCATCAGCACTCATCCAATACTTCACGGCTACCATCCAGTACAATATTGAATTATTCCTTATCACATTGGACAGGTGTGTAACTTGTCGTGAATTGTGTCCATATCTTTCATGTGACATATTGTATTTCCTTTTCTGGATTTCTGTGTTTGCAGTGCGAACGAAGTGAGGCAACCACCTCCAGAGGTAGACGAGCATTCGTCCATCACTGACATAATGCAGCAGCTGAAGGACTTTCTGGGCCTGGACGCAGATCGACTACTCACTGAGTCAGGTAGGACTTGCGTGTTGGCGACCACGTATGTTTTTCTATTGGGTATGTCGAAAGCATTCTTAGGTTTAATGAGGTAGGGCTGATGCTGCATGTTTTTAATCCTAGTGTATATCGAGAGGATGTCAAGTCTATAGCATAGGTTTTGTCCTGATATCTTATGATAGCCGGCCTCCTCCTGAAAGCTTCACTTCAACACTGTATTCAGTGCGCATGTTCCGATGTTTGATTGTGCCATCTCTGCAGATTTCCAGAGCAAGAGGAATTTGGAGTCTATGGCAATGCTCGTCAACCTCACCCTGATCCACGAGCAGTTTTTCATGAGGTTTCCAAGGTTCAGCAAGTCATTGGCGCTGCCTGAAGTGGTGAGTTTCGATTTAATCAGAGTTGAAATACTTCTTTTCTAGTCCTTTGTGATGCATACTAACAAATTCTTCAAGTGTGTTTTGCTCCTTAATTCAGGATAATGGATTCGGACAGGCTACTCTAAAAAGCTTGACCATTTCGGCCTCTCGCATTCGTTACATAGTGTAGGTATTTGAACTGGCGGTGTTTGTTGCACTTCCTTTGTTGCAGGCGGAAGTCCACTCCAGATGTAGCGACTTGAAATCGCACTATGACCGGTGCCTTCGTCGCTACAACAGCCTTTGCCCAGATGACCCAGGCATATCTATTGTGACATCTGTTACAGAGGTGAGAATGAGATGCTGGCGGTTCAGCAACTCAGACTTGAACATTTCTGAGCAGGATTCTAGGCCACGGTTTGTGTGTGTTGGGGGGGGGGGGGGGGGGAGAGAGGTAGGAGGGTAAAAGCTCTCCCATTCTGGTGGTGCACCCTCCTGTGAAACAGGGTAATTCCCCCATGGTGGATGCGGTGCTGTGAAATCTCAGTACGATATACACGCAACACCCGTACGAATCTTAGGTTTTAGCCTGTCAGTGTCATTGACATGTCCACATCATACAAAGCATACACAATGGTGTTGTTCACATAACCTCTGTACTCTTCTTTTCAGTGCTGACCCTCCACCCCACCACACTCCACCACCCTCCTGCCCTGCATATTTTCTAAGCTTCAGCCCTGCTTTTTTGTTGATTATTGTGCGAGATTTATGAGTGTCAGTTGTCATGTTGTCAAGGAGGGAGTGTGCGAGATTTACGAGTGTGATTTTTAGTGTGATTGGACAGGACACTGCGCTGAAATAGAATGAGTGTTGTTGTGATAACATCATTTACGAGTGTGTTGTTACGATACAGTGTTTGTTGTGCGTGTTTGTCGGATACGCCGATATAATCAGTTGCATAGATAATACTTACGTTGTTGCTTGCATTCTCGCTCTCCACAGCAACTCCACTGCGTGCTGCGTTCTATGTATTCCTATTCTGTACATTGACTCTCTCTGACAGGGTTTGCTGTCACCCTGTCTCTGGGCGCAAGCACCCTCTGACAGACCAAACTGATTTGCTTCATCTCCACAATATTTATCTCCTTTCGATTTGAATTTCTGTTTGTTCTGCACTCTGATTTTTCCTTGTTGCACCTGCGCTTTTGTACGCGGAACTTTGCTGTCACCATCGCGTCGCCATTATTTATATCCATGGTTACGTGGTGGTATGACTCATCGATGCATCATGCATGATCATTCTGCTTTTCTACTCGTACACTTCGATATGCATGCACGCACACTGATGTACACGTACACGTAAGCCAATGCACGCACGCGAGCACGTTTTGCTGATGACAGCGATTTGGCGATCGTTGTTGTTTTGGTTTTCTGGTTGATTTGAGAGTATGGTTGAAACCAATAAGTAAATACAGTCTTCTAGTTGTCTCCACGAAAAGGCATGTGAAATTATCGACCACAACTAAAAACTACGCGGTCTTCAGACCCCTGTTGTGGCACGATTTCCTGGCCTTTTCGTGGAGACAACTAGAAGACTGTATTTACTTATTGGTTTCAACCATACTCTCAAATCAACCAGAAAACCAAAACAACAACGATCGCCAAATCGCTGTCATCAGCAAAACGTGCTCGCGTGCGTGCATTGGCTTACGTGTACGTGTACATCAGTGTGCGTGCATGCATATCGAAGTGTACGAGTAGAAAAGCAGAATGATCATGCATGATGCATCGATGAGTCATACCACCACGTAACCATGGATATAAATAATGGCGACGCGATGGTGACAGCAAAGTTCCGCGTACAAAAGCGCAGGTGCAACAAGGAAAAATCAGAGTGCAGAACAAACAGAAATTCAAATCGAAAGGAGATAAATATTGTGGAGATGAAGCAAATCAGTTTGGTCTGTCAGAGGGTGCTTGCGCCCAGAGACAGGGTGACAGCAAACCCTGTCAGAGAGAGTCAATGTACAGAATAGGAATACATAGAACGCAGCACGCAGTGGAGTTGCTGTGGAGAGCGAGAATGCAAGCAACAACGTAAGTATTATCTATGCAACTGATTATATCGGCGTATCCGACAAACACGCACAACAAACACTGTATCGTAACAACACACTCGTAAATGATGTTATCACAACAACACTCATTCTATTTCAGCGCAGTGTCCTGTCCAATCACACTAAAAATCACACTCGTAAATCTCGCACACTCCCTCCTTGACAACATGACAACTGACACTCATAAATCTCGCACAATTATTCTTTCTTTTAAATAGCAGAATCGAATTGGATCTTGCATGTGTTAGCACCCTTGCTACAGTGCAGGGCTGAAATGTCTCAGTATATTCTCTGCAATCCGCCTCTATTTTCCCCTCAAGGGCCGGCCAGGCCCGGCCCTACCTAACTGCCATTAAGGTAATGCTGTGTTCTGTAATTTTGCCTGATGACACTGTAGGATCGTCTTCGTGAATGCAACCACGGCTACTTTGTCAAGTTGCTCATCATCGCCAACGGCGTCTGCCACCATCGGACCGGTGACTGCCAAGCAGTGCGCAATGCAGCTGGCAAGCTCTACAACATGTGGCAGGTGAAGAGACGGCGAGTGTGGCAGGCACTCCTAGCCGACCGGCTCTCTCACCTTGATATGGAGCTCAGCAAGAAACTCAAGACGTCGTCAAAGACACGCGAGGTTGGTCAGCTGTCTAGTGTTATTACAGTGCTGGTTTGTGTCTGGTCGAAAGGGGTGTCGGCTCCTCAATGCCTGTTTTAGATTCCTACGATGTTTTGGATAGGTCCCTGCTTTGTATCAGGTGTGCTTCAATCACTCACGTAGAACGCATACTTGCCATGCGTCTTTGAATATAATTGTTGTATTGCACATCTTGATGAATGCATACTGTTCTTGCACTTTCCTTTCCGATTGCGGGAAGTGTTTTCACACTGCACACTGTGCTACGCTTGCATCCAATGTACCGGTCGGAATGCTAGTCTCTCCTTATTCTCTATCACTCTGCTTGCATGCCTTCCTTGTGACTTGCGATGAACACGCTGAGCCGTGGCACAAGATCACCACTGGTTTTTTCACAACCGTATTATTTATCTATGCACTTATCCCGCATCCTATGCTGGCAGATGGTGCAGGAGCAGCTTCCATGTACAGCAGAACAGCTCAGTGTGCTGCACTCAACGTGTCGGGAAGCCGTGTCCAGCACCAGCATACTGAGCATGCAGGCAAAATCCGACATCCGACACATCGAGCGCTTTGTCGAGCAGAACAGCATGCTATGCGAGGGGGCCGGTGACATGCTCCGAGCTATGAGCGCCTGCCAGAAGGCATCATCAATGTGCCGGAAATGGTGTGCTGAGGTCAGTATGCTATCCTGAACAGAACGAGCAGAACGAGATCCGTAGTGTGCATGTTATTCGATAGTGAATGCTGCTGTCTGATGATCGCTCCGATGCGTGAAACTTTAAGTTACAGCTAACACAGCCTTTCGCCTCTGTTGTGTGTGTATACTGCTCTGTACATTCGTACATTGAGCACTCTACCTCGAGCTTCCTGGACCGGCCTTGTTTGTTAGTGTGCATGTTACGTACTAGCTATAATTGAACACTTCTTCAAACTCCTGGTGCAATATGAAGCATACATGGGCGTTTTGTCTACTAGGGATCATCTAGCGTTATGCAAGGCACTGATGATTAATGGTCTGTTCTTGCTTTTTACGTTTTGGTGAGTATTTTTTTGCTATTTTGCCCATCTTCTACATGTGCCTTAGTCCAAAGATTGGCTTGATGGCTTAACGCAAGCATGCCAGTATCTTGATCTGCTGGTGGAGGTTGAGCATGCCGTCGCTGAGCTACACAGCGGGATTGACTCGCTGAGCTCGTACGGCGACTTGAAATCGTACCTTGATCGACGGAAGGTATGGTGATGCAGGGCAATGCATTCATCCAGTTTTTGTTTGCTGCAGTAGGTGCTTTTGATGCACTTTTGGAGGCTGGAAATCCTGGGCGCGCTTTCATCTACAGATATGAAAGGATCGTGTCGAAATGTGTACCTTTGATTGGTTTAAACATGTTAGTCAAAGTTGAGTGCACGCCATACTCCAGCATATACAGTCACTGCTGTGAGGGAATGCTGTAATGCATAATACTACAAGTAGATACACGACTTGCATGTGATTCTTTGGTTGAATGGTCAGTAGTTGATGCTGCCGTGATGTAGCTGCTGGTTTCTTGCTCCTTGTCGTGAATTTGACACTGTTTCCTCTTCATATTTCACACCCTGCCGCTCTAGCGTCTCTTGGAGAAAGTGTCCGACTTCGAGGAGAAGCTGAGGGCATCGCAGAACAAGATCACCTCGTTCTTGTTGCAGGAGGCAGTGCGGTTACTGGACAATCGCATCGAGCAGTGCCACCACCAGCTAAGCCAACTGTCCAACGAGCAGCAGCAGGTCAAGCACCGCCAGTGGCAGGAATTTGTCAGCGAGTGCGAGAGCTGCAGGAAACTGCTCCAGCAGGCACCGGCTGGAGCGGAGCAAAGCTCAGATACCAGTGGAGAAGACGTGAGTTGATCTTTTCAAACGTGTACAGTAAAATCTGTAACTAAAGACCACCGTGACTAGCGACCAACCTGGTACTACAGACCACTTCGCCAGGCACGGGTGGTCTCACATTCATAGATGGTTGTGCTGTGCAAACCTCTAACTAAGGACCACCTGCCACTAAAGACCACTTTCTCTGACCCCAAGGGGTGGTCGCTAGTCACAGGTTTTACTGCACTATTAGAAATTTGAAAGGCCTGAATAGAACGTGTGTCACATTATAATATGTTAGATGGTATTACCCAGGGAGTATCTATCTATATGAATATGCAGTGCCTGTGCATATTTGGGCTCCAATGCTATCAAACATTTGTTTGCTTTCTCATTTGTGCAGGTTTTTCTTCAGAATATCAGTAGGAAGCTGTCCGACCTGGAGAGGCGCTTGGCTGGGCTTGGTGACACGTCCAACCCAATCATGTGCATCAGCAGCCAGGTAGGTCACCAGTGATCAACCAGTATTGCCCTAATCAAGGGACGGAGTGCTTACTACACTTCTCTGGACTGCTTCCAAATAGATTGCATTTGATGCTGCGCACATGGAGCTGTCCGCTGATAGCACTAGTTCTCCCCTGTTCTAGAAGGGGAATTAATAGTTTGATGCATGTGTTGGCGGCGTGTATCCCGGGAGTTTACCATGCGTACTAAATCATGCTTACGGCATGTAGACCCAGGTGCTCGAAGTCCGTACATGGTATCCTAAGTTTGTACGCCCATAATTTCATGTTCTGTTATTGTATTTGACTCAAATATTCTATGGAGGGGACAGTGTGGTATGTTCTCCTCGCGTAGCAATTTTCAGGGATCTACGATAAGCAGAAGTCCCAAACCACGCGAGTGGGTTTCGAGTGTCCATACGAAATACAAATTGGGTTACATTTCATGCAAAAATCAACTTTGCCAAGACCGATTTCGAACGGACACAGCGTCAAACAGACCTTCACTCAATCATCAAGAGCCAGCTTTGAGCTGACAATGGCCAGAGGAGAAGAATTTACAGAGAACCACCAATCCTTGCAGAAAGGTTGACACTCCTGGCATCTCCACCACTGTTTTCCCGCGGTTTTCACAGCGCAGCTGCTTCTTCTCTGAGCCGACTAAAAACATCTTGCATTTCGGCAACAAACTACGCTTTTGCAAGAAATACTGGTGGAGGCACATCCCAAACATATGCCTTCGGTGCTTTCGTCGTAACCGAGGGATTGCAAGTTAGCAATTAGCAGAAATATGTGTGTATTTCGAGTCACCTCTGATCAGTACGGACTTAGAGTACCCTCTGCGACACAACAATTTGATATGAAAAATCAGCGAACTCCAGAGAAACAGATCGGATCGAAAGATGGCCTGGTTCAATCGAGCCTGGTCTCAGAACAAACTTGGACAAGATACCTTCCATCCACGAGCAGGATTCTGGCAAGTGATCATTGCTAGTGTGAGTTTCAGCTCGGCAAACACACACTGTAAAAGTGTACGGACTTCGAGCACCTGGGTCTACCAGTATCTCCTGGAGCCGCAATGAGCTAAATGTTCATCAAGAGTGTTAGTACAGTCAACTTCGCTTATACGTCAGGCGAAATTACTGGTCAGTCGGCGTCACGCATTTTTCACAAAAATTTGCGTTTCACCTGCTGGGAGAGTATGCGTGTACTCGAGTCTCATCCTGAGCACGTTTCAGTTTCTTTCTTTTTTCAGCTCCAGTATAGCTGTATTTTTCGTTGCAAAGCCCTCCTCGATTGATGTGTTCGTTGTTCAAACGAAGTGGACATTCAATCATGAAGGCAGAGGACATAAGAGCCTGATTGGAGTTTCTCGTGGCATAGGACGGCCACACAGAGACACTTTGGGATTTTCTGAATATAAATTCCTTACGCACGATGCTGAGATCAATTTGTGCGATATAAAATTGTTTGTGATCTGCCACATCGAGCAGAACGGGATCCAAACACAAGCTTACCGACGGTTGGGATGCCGACCTGACTGGACAAATGATCCCTGGCTTCACCAGACGCCAGAAGTCGGACACCATGTCCTTTGCCGCGACGTCCATCTCCAAAAAGAACTCCATCTTCGTCGTGAAAAGGCTTGAAATACTCAATATTCAACCGAGATTCGCGGTCTCACCCTTTCTCAGATCGAATCATTTTTTGTTGTAGCAGTTGCAGGACAGATCCCTGCCACTACTTCAACAGAAGATGGCTCCAAAGCATGCCTGGAACAAGCCATATCGAGGTTGCAAGCCACCCCTCTCAGCACTTTTTTCGAAGAAATTCGAAATTTCAGTGGTGGAAGATATACTATGAAGAGAATTTCAAAAAGTATGTTTCGCGGAGCGATCGCTCAACCTACGTCATTCAAACTTTGCAGGATGGTTCAGACGTACATGCTAGGCATGGAACCACAGAAGATGATATCATAGCTGACATACAGAGTCACACACACAACGGATTCGTGTGCACAGATACTAAATTAGTGGACGTCGTCATCTTCTTCCCGCTGATCTCAAATGTACTATGACGTGCTATTTCGCCTGACGACGACACTCGGCGGGGCATCAGAAAAGTGTCCTTATTCGCGAAGTGTCGTTATATCCGAAGTCTCATTATATGTGTCACAGTTGGATGGTACTTTGCTCCGGGCATGAAAATTATGTCGTTATTCGCGAATTGTCGTTATATCCGCAGTCGTTATTGGCGAAGTTGACTGTAATGCAATTCCTTCCGTGTGGTGATAAGCTAAATTGCAAGGCTACCGAAATTTGCAGGAAGCTTGTTATCTTCTTATCACAATGAAGGTATGCAATGGTGTATGTTGAGGCACTTAGAGGCGAGCTGCACCCTTTTTCTCATGTACTGGAGTGCTTCCAGCCAAATATTCTGTACATCCGTGGATTCACGACCTGGGCATATGGAAGCAAACTTGGACCAGCCCTGCTTCATCGGGGTACGATCCTTCTCAGGCCACAATATGCCTAAAAGCAAGTCAGGAAGGCTGACTAGAAAATACCCTGATCATGCAATGGTATCACGGGGATGTCCTGATGGCCTTTGTTTGTGTGAACTGTGTGCCCGTTGTGGTGTTCAGATCAGCGTACTTCAAAGCAACCTGAATGAGCAACAAGCCTCTGGCCTGGTGGACGATGTTGACACACTTGCTCAGCAACTACGTTCATCTTTGCAGGTACGGCACCATTGTCGATAAGAACCTCATATGTACAGCAGGTGAATACTGACTTTGGTGGGTAGAATATTCCTGTTGCAGTTATAAGGTGCACTGTGTGTGTGTGCATGAGGTATTCGTGGTGAAGTGGGTCCGGACCTGCTTATCAGGAAATGACGATGTCATATTGACACCCTCCCCCCCCCCCCTCCCCAAAGGGGGACAGAGCGTTGCGAAAAAAGTGTGCATCATCAGGTTGCCGTATTTCATTCTGGTCTGGTTTGATAACTTTCCATGGCACGTTATTTCCATGGTGTGTGTGTGTGTGTGTGTGTGTGTGTTTGTGTGTGTGTGTGCGCGCGCTTGTACATTGTGTGTATATATGTGGTTTAGGACCAGCAATCTTCATCTCTCGACTCAGAACTGGACTACACCGAGCTGCAAAGAGAAATACAGAAGCTCCAGGTTAGTTGCATTTCGACATTGCCTACACACTCTGTCGTATGGGCACACGAGAATCAGTTTATCTATTGCAAGTCAAGCATTCTCTACCTATATCACCAAGCACTCTACCTCTTGAGAGAAGACTTTGCAACAACCCTAGTACACGTATTATTCAATTGTGCTTAGTTGCCATTCACTATACAGTGCTGGTGCCATATTTGTTTAGTTCCTTCTTTTCTTTTCTGTTTACCAAAAATGAACAAAGAACTGTACACTAACATCAAACGATGACCACGAGCCTTGACAAATGGGGGCAAGCAAAACTAGACTTGGTGCTGAACTCTCTTTTGGTGCAACAATCTGCGGCTTGCAGGACCTGGAAGGTTTGATGCATCGCCTGGAGAATAGCATCGTGAAGATCTGCAGACTGCTGGACTTGGATATTCTGAGGGTGGAGTCCGTTGCTGCTCCCGAGATGAAGAAGTACACGTGCAAGATCCGGCTTTGGCAGTGCATTGTCGATGATGTCCAGGTGTTTCTACCAGGTACTTTCATACTACTTTGAGTGGTTTCTAATGATTTGTGCATGCTGCATATACAGGGTGGGCAATCAACATTGCGGCCAGTTGTCACTTTTGATATGGCATGCGAAGAATGTTGCTGCTGGTAGCTTGTTGTATGCCCTAGGTTGATGCAAGATTAACTCAAGGTTGAAATTTAATAATTAGTGAAATGAGCATTTCCAGGGCTATTTGTGCATTCCTGTCATATATCTGACGCAGTTATGCGAGTGGTAGTGGTTGCACATCCTTTCATCGTCATTTAACCCTTTGGGGCCCATAGTACGGATATATCCGTACCAGTGTACAGTGCATACTTTTCATAGCGCAACCTGGCGTAAGTCGGCTGTCCCTTGACCGAATCGGACAATCGAAAGGGCTATCGACATTAAAATTGTCTCAGCTATCGGCTCGAAAAAACCCGAAAACGATCCGAGTTCGGAGAGCGGAGATACGAGACTCGAACTAAATTCGCTCAGCAGAGTCAACTCGAGCGCGTGCATTTTGAACTCATTTTTAGGGGTTTTCCCTGACGCGCGGCCCACGCAGCTACAGATAGTTCACGTCATCGCAAATGCATGTTTCTCAGCTCTCCAGTAAAAAGAAGTTGAGCGATCTGCGATGCAATTAGTTGAAATGGCAGAGAATTTGAGTTGGGCGCTCCCAATGCTGGCTTTGGAGCGCCGTATCGCGCTGCGGCGCTGGTTCTGTGGATCGAGTGACGTGTTGCTGGCTATCGCTGTGTTCCTCTGGCCAAGAGCTTTCCAGAAAGCCCAAGATCACCAAAATCGGCCAAAGGACACCAAAGTTACCAGATAAGTACCTGGGCTTGCGTATGCAGTGCATTTCTTGAAATAATTGTGGGCCCTAAAGGGTTAAGAGGTATCCGATCAAGCAGCTGTCTTCCTTGTATCATGTTTAGGTTGGCGGAAGCGATTGGAATTCTACTCCATGAGCAGTCCTTTGCGAGATGAATTGAACCGAGCAGCTGTGCTGATCCAGGGTAACGATGCGTTCACTGGACCACTCCAGGTCATACAGAGCCAACTGGAGAATCTTCAGGTACGCCCCTTTTTCTGAATCTGTATTTGAAGTTGAATATTTGATGGCAAAGGAATATGTAGAGCGCTCTGGGAATCTTTTCGTATCAGCCCTACCCCTTCCAACTTTAGTAATATTCCTCGTAATTGTAAACCACCACTGCTCTGAGACACTGGCCGACTGGCTGTTTCGTGGGCTATTGCTATGGTCATTGATTTATTCTCGGAATCCTATCTAGCGCCTCTGGAGGACAGAATGAATGGATGGGTATTTTTTATTCTTCTCTTCCCCAGAGTACGAAAGAAAAGTTGGAAAAGATGAAAGCTGACTTCAACAAGTTGAATGAAGTTGCTGAGGACCTCGCTGACCTTGGTGTTGACTTTGACCAGGAAGGTGCCACACTGCACAGGCTGGAAGCTGTATTGCTGAGTTTGGAGACGACTTGCACTAAAGGACGTGAAAGACTTGTCCCACTCGTTGAGGAATGGCGATATTTCACCGATGAGATGCAGCAGGCATGGGACGACGCCGCATGCGCCCGTTCCAACGCCGAAGAACTGGTCGGTCGAATTGAAAAGGAGCCGGACGCAGCAGAGTATACGTCACTGGCATTCGATGTACAGGTGAGTAATCTCTCTGACTCTCTTCCAGGGATTGGGGGCCTGCTCTTGATGCGTTATTTTGTCAGATAATTGATATCTGACTTAATCAAGGAGAGGTATGGATTTGATTATTGAGTGTCAATTTTTGGCCTCATGTCAAAGCCAGAGTGCAGAACCATTTGTTTATGCAAATTTATATGATCCTCACCCCTGTACTTCAGAAGTAATGTATTTGATCTGCATCTGGATTGCCATTCATGTTTCCACTGTGTATTTCTTTTTGCAAGCAACCAAGCCGTGTATAGCTGAATAGCCCGCTATTGATCTTACAATGCGACCCTGTCTATCTTGTGCACAGTCTGTTGTCTCCAAACACGATGATGTGCTGCACGAATCAAGAAGATTGAAGACAAAGTTCGAAGACGAGTTGCATCCGGGATGCAGGGAAGATGATGCGCTGGTAGTCACAAAGCAGCTGCAGGATCTCAGCGAGATATGCGAGAGCCTTGGTCGGAAGGTGAGGATCTTTCTGCGACTGCGATGTTGAAGATATTAGACGGCACCAATATTTGAATTCAATGTTGCAGGAGTGCGAGGCTCTGTTGGAAAGTCACATGTTCTTGCGTTCCATTCTTCGCCCAGGTTGTTGTATAGTATCAGTGTGCTTACTTGTCTGTCTTCACAGCTTTGTTGACATGACAGCCTTACTCAAATGTGACAATGCTCACCAATCTGTGCGGTTGTTCTTTTGTATTCATCTGCAGTCCCAGTGGCTATGCTTTACGCCTCTAATCTGGGTTGCTCGATCACGCAACTTACTCAATGAGTTGAAGTGGTGGTTGCCGAATGACTGTGGCCCGAATGAACGGTTCTTGCAGCAGCTTGAGGTCAGTGAAAGTGGTCATGTGAAGTTGGCCTCCCTTTGGTTGAGAATCTTGCATTGTAAAATTAAAGTACTGGTTCATTGTTGTATCGATTGCTGCAAGAAAAGTCTTCGTTTCATTCACAGATCTTGTTATTAACTAATGTTAGTTTGGCTCTTTTTCTTTCTCTTTTTTTTCCTCTGTCTTATATGAAATGAATGATAATTTGCATCATGGCGTCAATGACAGTAATAAGCTAGCAAAGCATAGACTAGAAATGTTTCCAGCAAGTTCTTGTTCCTGGCTGAGTTGTAGAAACACATTGGATACAATTCTCTCTGAATTGTATCGTTCTCTTGTCAACTCAGGGCCTGTGCATTGTCTGCTGATTAATACGATCTTTTATTTTGTTTTATTCTAAGCAGCCTCTATGCCATGTTGTGTTCGTGTTCAGATGTATACTGGGCAGACCGCCAGTGTCCTGGAGCGACTTGCCAGCGACGCAAGACTCTACGGTGAGCACTCGCCTGACCCCCAGAGAACCGCTCCTTTTCTAAGTAAGCTTGCAGGCGGTGCTCATGATGCCGCCGCCGCTGCTGGTGACGGCGGAGTGTTCGACAAGGCCAAGATAGACTCTGGCGTGGCGGATATGGCCGTGTTCGGATCGCCGGGGAGGCAGCAGCTGGACCCGGCCGACGACAGCCTTCTCGGTTCGCCGCAATCCCCGTCCAATGGAGGACATGCGCTGGGCGACCGTAGCTCTTCGCCATCGTCGCCGTCCATCCAGGTGACGCCCACCGACTCGCCGGCTAGATCAGCTGAAGCCACCACGCCTGTGCGCAGTGGCAAATCTGTCGTTCCACATCTTGTTGTACCATGTACGTTGCTGTTGCCTGCTAGACAAAAGTGGTCAAATTTGTTGCGTGTACTTTTACTTGAAGGACCACGGCCCCTGATATGAATCTGTGCATAACCCCCACTTTTATTGGTTGGAATGGGAAATGATTAATTTGAAAAACTTGGCATATCTTTGCCTAATGGCTAAGCAAATATCCTATCCTGTCAACAATATTGCTAGAGTTGGTTATGGGCAAGTCTAGTCCGTGTCCCAACAAAACCGATAAACATAGCTACCACGCAGCAAAATAGTGTTATGCGTGCTGTGCAATTTATTCATGATCTTCCCCGCCAAGATTTTGGGTCAGGAGTGGAGTCACAGTTCCAGCACTAGTAGCAGGGTGGGGTAGGGGTAGAACGACTCAACGTGATCCAGTTTGCAATTTGCTCACTCCCAAGAGTTCATGAGTAACTAGCTGGGTCACTTTCTAAAGACTGTGGAACACGTGACGTTTTCTTGTGTTCATCTCCTAAGGCAGACACTGTTTGCGTTCCTCCTGTTTTCTCTTGATACAGTATTTTCACTATCTGAATTTTTATTTGATGGTGATGTTTGAGAAGCTACTATGCCATCTCAGCATGCTTTGAGACCTGATAAGTTTAAACGTGCATTGGCTTCCATCTTACGTTGGTATGTGTTTTGCTCCGTTGCAGCACCCGAGCAGAGACAACAGGACTCGGAGACGGAAGCAGAAGTGCGTAGGATTGCGGCATCGTTTGACCTAGTCACCGCCGCCGCATCCATCTGGGAAATTCAAGCGAATCTGCACGCTGACCTCAACAGGCGATTATCCCACTTGGAGCAGGCCGTGCGGGACTGTGAAGACATAGCTGATCTTGAAATGGCCGATGAAAAACTGACCTATCTCTCTCAGTGTGACGAGCAGGTAGGAGAAGTCCAGAGTTCTCACAATCGGAAATACCTGTGTGACCCTGTCAGCCTCCTATTTGTGTAAACATATGTAGTCTCGATGTGGGTGTTGGAGGCTTAGCTAGGATCAAGAACTTGATAATGAATCTTATGAACAATTGCGATGTTTCATGCAGTTTCCCCCGGGTTTGGGTAGTTACTTTAGATACGTCTTTTTTCAGTCTGTCTTCCTACTCTATTTGTATCTCCGCAAAGTCACTCATTCATCTGTGTCACTGCCCCTACAGGAGACGCCGATCATCCAGGAGTGCCTACTCGAGCTGAAGAACACCACGGAGAGTGTGGAGATGGGCGAGGCAGAGCTAGCGTACATCACTGTAAAACACTGGAACAACGTGTATGACAAAGTCAATAGCAGGCTCTGCTCCGTGCGAGTGCAGGTGGACGGAGAGCGCGGCCGAATTCAGAGCATGGTTGGTGGCTATTTTTCTTCTAAAAGCAAATCCCATGTGGTCTGTGCTAGGTTGACTTAGACTCTGATTGTGACTGTTTGCGCTCAGCTGTGGTCTTCTGCACAGGCTGATCACAGTCTTTTGGTCTCCCGTAAGGATCTGTTGCTCTTGTCTATCTGTTTTACGTCGGCTGACCTTCAATGTTGTACCGACACACATGCATTCCACTGTGTGACCTTCAACGTTGTACCGACACACATGCATTCCGCTGGCTTGTCCCCAGGCGTTGCTGCATCATGCGTGTGCGACGCTGGGTGTTTGAACGTTTTTAAGTGTGCGGAATAGCCATTGACCAAAGCCTGTTTTGCTCGCCTCTGCCCTGTGCAGCTGCACGAACCACTGGAGACGTTCTCTAGGAAGATGACAACACTTCAAGAAACACTGGCTCAGGCTAGGTCATTGGTCACGGAGTGTGAGGAGCTTGATCCCGCGGACATAACACCTGGTCTGGTTGAAGACGTGGAGGTGAGCAATGTACTGTTGCCTGGTGGACTGGTACAGGATGTTGGTAGAATGTATCTTATAGTTCAATGTAGCTAGTCCTGCCACTTGAACAGCATACTAATGGGGGTAATCTTGGTCACGAAGCTCTTGTAGCCTTTCCTTCATTTAGTGTTTTGTCTTTGTTGCTAATATACCTGTGTACGGTGTGTTGTATTGATTGCGATATCAATGACTGCTGTACACCACAGCACTGACATCAATTGCGAGCAGTTCAGGTCTCTTTAGGTGGATGTTATCTATCCATGGTCATGAGATGTGATCCTTATGGTGTATGGTGTGCAGGCAATGTTTGGCTTTGAGGGCGAAGAGGAGTTTTCGCAGCTGCTAACTGACTGCGAGGCATCCATTGATTCAATTGCCGTATTCTCCAAGAGCGCTGACGTGGAGGACTACGCAAGACAGGTAGAGTGGTCATCATGCTCATGCCCGAGCTGCCATGTTACTTATCTCATGTGCATACGAGTACACCATTGTCACGGTCAAGATAATTTTCCGATTTTGAAGGTACTTGTCACATGCAGAGGCAGTCCAGTCACCGTGCAAGGCCGCTGTTCTGGTGGATGTGCTACCCAACTGTGAAGTGAACCCACCCAAACGTATTTGGATCTATGCAAACATAGGACTCAAGTGAATCCGAAAGTCAGCATTGGCATGACTAGCTTGGCTGTGACGTAGCATTTTCAAGCCCCATTGAATTCACAACATCTAACCATGTCCAGGCTTCCAGCACCGTCTCCATCACTCACCATTGCATCTATATCTCTCTTTCCCAGCTCGAAGATTCTGAAAGCCTATGGCAGGAGTTGCGAGGTCATGATTGTTTGGTCTTGGTGAACTTCCACCTGAAGAACAAGACGATGTCTGCCACGCTGGACACATGGAACCAACAGCTGGACCGTGCCGATGCACTGACGGCTTTCGACCCTCACCTTGCTGACGAGATCGAGCAGCTTCAGGTTTGTTCCTATTTGTGACTCACGTTTACTGTGCTCGCTTGCATGGTCTGTCTCCACTGTATCCACAGAGCCATGTGATTAAAACTGATTGATTGGACAATGTGTTAGTTATCCAGCCACTGGTGCCTAGTGTCACCAAAACGCTAGGACCACAGTCTGAATGATAGTCATCATCTGCTGCTGGTGGGCTTTGTGATGCAAGGAAGATTATATAAGTATCTGGCGGCTCACACATACTGCAACCTTGGGGCATACACATACGATGGCCTGGCCAACTGGAATGTAGGACGACATTTATTTAGTTAAAAGAAAAACAAGGATACTAGAAGAACTGTCAAAAGACCGACAGTTGGGAAACCATCGAGAACGTCCACCTGCCTATTAGTGTTGCTCCGCTCTGGTGGGCAAAGGGGTGATTGAGTGCTGGACTGCATGCTGAGCACAAGCTAATAGCTCAGTCAAATGTTTATGAGAGTAATCCTTGGTAGGGAGGGAACAATTTGGCAAATTTTAAAAATGTGCTTGTGCACGTATACAAATGACAGGTGATGAGAAATAGGACGCTTGTTCTGCTATTGATTCAGTTTTCTGAGGAGAAATTTTGCAGTCACATGCCATGTTGTCATAACAATCCCTGCGTGCACTCCCCACAAAACTATTTTCAAGCGCTTAGCTTTGCTCCACAGAGGGTTTCGCACAACTTCTCACTCGGGACTTGTAATCAGTCACAAGTAGATAGCTGCACACTCGGATATGCGAGCCTGGTTTCTGAGTAAAACAGGACCAAGAGATAGAAGAGCACCATGGCTTCGCTTGCTAAAGTGCCAGCAGAGAACATGACAATGAGCGTGAAAGAGGCACGCTAGATACGATGCTGTACGCGGTCCGCTTCTGAGGCTCGTGGCCACAGAGCACCTCGGCCAACAGGCAGGAACCAGGTGTGGCTGAGTCGATGGGGAAAGAACATCCTTGCACCCATAATATGCATCAGTCTGTACCAACCAGAAACTCTGGCCTTGATATCCATTTGGCATCGTCCGCTGCTATCATGGCAGTTCCATGCTGAACAATATGACTGTATCTTGGTAGTACTTGGTACGTCATTAAGTGATAATGTTCTACTAATTGTTACCATAGGCATGGCATGCCACTTGATCGGACCACCCACAAGTATAAGCCCGTGCCCATGCATTGGCCCAGATGATGGGTGCACCGTGACACGGGTGTCTAACATTGGCGCCAGCCTGCGAGCTAGAGCGAAGCCAATGTTACTCTATTTCTAAGCGAAATCAAAATGGCAACTCGTGACTGGTCATGTTACTCAGCGGTCATCCGTCAAACATTTGGGCAAGAAGAGTGAAGTAATCAGTTTGCTTGTACTGCAAGCCGTTTTTTGTTTTTTTCTGGCACTGTCGTCCTTTTTCGCTGAGCCTAATTTTAGACTTGCAGGCTTGGCGGAATATGTAGAACTGGCTTGGAGCTGATTTTGAAGCGAAAACGAATGGAGAGAGGAGCTT
The DNA here is from genome assembly GCF_964019385.1 of Sycon ciliatum. Classification (NCBI taxonomy): domain Eukaryota; kingdom Metazoa; phylum Porifera; class Calcarea; order Leucosolenida; family Sycettidae; genus Sycon; species Sycon ciliatum. Next base: position 49,782,975 of record NC_088643.1, read on the forward strand.
GAAGACGAGCAATGGTGATTCTGACAACGATGTCCTCTCAAGATGCCAGGAATTGCCTGCTGGAGATGGAGGCATCATGGCCGCCATCATCGCCCCATATGGGGCCATTCAGGCATTGCATTAGGAACCCCATGCACCACCATGCTGATTATCATGTGATATGTCATAAGAAGGATTTTGACAAGAAGAAGTATGATGCGAGAAAGTTTAAGTCCCTATGGAGTTTATTTGTATGGCCCTACACTGCTACAGATCAGTATGGATCATTACCATGATTACTAGGACTGGGCATATATGGGGAAGTCGATTTCGTGTTTGAATTACCCGCCTTGTTATCATGGTAATGCAACCGATACCGTTAAAATACCGATTACAGATCGGGGACAGACCGAGGCCAGCACTCGCACGACGTGCAAGGCAAGACTTGCCAAGACTCAAGAGTGCTAGCGCTATATAGCATAGCGGCTCATGCACCTCGCGCGGCTCATCCCTTATTTTTGGAATCAGATCGTTGATCGTAGGTAAACGAGTCGGATCGTCCTTGTCTTTCGTAGTCGTACACCACTGCACTGCACTGTCACCAGCACTAGCTAGCGCTAGTTTCTCAGCAGCAGCAGCAACACTGTAGACTGTAGACTGTAGACTGTAGACTGCACTGACTCTACGTGGATCTACGCGTACGCCTACATAAAGATGTATGCTGTGGCTGCACGTGACTGCCGAATATCGCGCGTAAAAGGTTTTACGCTCCGCGCGCGGGGCCGGGATCGGATCGGCTACTTCCAGGTCAGATAATTACGTCGTTTCCAATGAATCATTTTTGAGAGCGATGGATCAATCCGATCATGATATCAGCGCTCTTCTTGACTTTCTGTTTCTTTCAATGAAAGTCTTGATCAGGACTTGTAGACCTACTTGGGAACTTACTTCTAAAGACAAGTGCTATTCAAGATCACGAGCGCTGCTGTGCTGTGCATGTGATGAGAGTTGAAAGTGCTCTAGTGCTCGGAGACAGAGGTCTGTCCGACTGAGAAGTGAGAGGGAAAGACAACGAGCGACGCGCACTGTACCGTATGCTCAGAGAAAAGGAGAGAACTAAAGAAGAGGTCGATCACCAGCTCCGAAATAAAGAACAAGAGGTGAGGGACTGCGAATGATCAGTCAACACATACCGATTGATCAACGTGAAGTGGACTGCCATCGTTTATTCCTTCTCATCTCTCGATCATCTCCACTGCTAGTAACCCTCCCGGCACGTTTTGCGCAATCGAAATTATGATTCTGAAGAAGCCCTCGTTAGCCGTCAAATTGTGCCGCCAAGATATTCTTGTAATACTGGTCTGTACATATTAGTTTTTCCGAACGATCAGTTCACGATGCAGTATGCAACCGTCCTATTTGAATTAGCGATTGAATCGCTGCTAGCGATCGACTATTGCCAGTTAGTGCCTGTTGTAGCGACATCCCCTGATTTATTACATGCACTCTTATACCACCTTGGAGCGAGTCTTCGAGTCACAGTTGTAGAGACCAGTTGGGGTTTTTCTGGAGCTCTGGCAAAGAGGACGATGTACTAGTAACAGCCTCCAGCAGCCACGTGCTGTGTGGGCTTCTGCCTAGATCATGGTACACCGGGCCATGTACACCCTTCGAGTGCTTCCGTGCGCTTCATTGGGAGTTCTGAAACACAATATCGAGTATTGAGTGTTGCATTGTTTATTTCCGGATTTTCCAGAGGAAAGCCTTTCCTAGATGATGACAATAAAATTATGTTGGAAGTGAATAAAACTCAATTAAAATTTAAAATGTGAGGAATACATTAATTAAATAAAGAGATGGTGATATGCAATAGCGCTATAGCACAAGGAGCAGATATAGTATTTTGAAATCTGCAAGCGCATCTGATACTGTGACGGCGTCGAACCTGGTGCAGTATGCACCCCAATTTCCTTTGTACAATGTACTAGTAATTGGGTGTTGCCCTGTACCGGTGGTTTGGGATTCTTACGGCCCTCTATCAGTTCCATTCTGAATGTTGCATACGTTCCATTGAATCTTGCAGGCTGCCTAGCTGGTCTCAAAAGCTACTCCGCCGCAAGGCAAGATCTGTATTGACACCATTACAGGTGGCCATAAGTCGCATTCAGCTGAAACAACCTCACAATGAACTCGGAAACACTCGCTGATTCAGAGCTTATTTAAAAATGAAGACGTGACCACATGGCAATTGTAATGTGTACTCGAAAGGGCCCTCGAATTGCAGTCCCAGCTCTTGGTGGCCAGATGCTACTTGAACTTGTGACAGGTGCACTGTATCTTTTACTAGTTGACTGGTCGTGCTAGTCAAGTTTGCATCACAGTGTGGTGCTTTCACAGTAATTCCTAAAAACAATCCTCCTTTTTGTCCCCGCAATGGATATTCTCATACTAAATGACTGGTATTCGTATTCTTTTTATGTTCTAACTATTTTGATTTCAGGCCCTATTCGGCGAAGACTCGCCGGAGTGTGACTATGCAGTTGGGTTGCTGGGCGAGTTGGAGGAACTGTGCACGGTAAGGGTATGGGCAGGGCACATGAAATAGTGAAGAGCATAATATTCTGGAGACCTGCATGATGCGCTGCCTCGGCACCACAAGCAGTTGATACTGTAAGCCGAGTAATTCCAGGCAGGGAAACCGCTTAGTGATTCCCTAGCCAACTTGATTTGGAGACAATGTTGAAACAACAACAAATGTTAGTGATGGCAGGCTCAATATGAACTGAGATGTAGCGACTTTGGCGGTACTATTGGAGGAAGTTGACTGCTCCTCGTAAGACTTAGGCAAACAGAGTTTTAGGTCTTAGTCAGACGGAATTTCCGCATCCCTAGGAACCCCACCACCACCAAGTGTCAAGACTCAAATTCAGCTTGTAAAGCAGAGGGAGGTGTGTAAGCCAGACTCACCACCAAGTGGTTGAAGACCGACAATCGCATTCGCTGCAGCCATGTTGTCCTCTTTGCCTGGTCACGAGTTCCGAAATCTCTGTTAGGTCTATGACCACGTGTGTGCATGTCTCATATCACAATCTTCTTATCCCTGTGCCTCTCCTTGCGTGCAGTCATCGACTGCGCGAAGTCAAGATCTAGCTCCGCTCTTGCGTGCAAGCGAAAGCCAGCGCTGGAGAGTGCTGGAACACGCCAGTGCCAGCGTACAGCGACTGCAGGAACTCAGCCAGCAAATGCTGCCCAGTCAGAAGCTAGAGGAGCTGCGCAAGCTTGTTGGCAGGATTGAGGTGGATGTGAAGTCGTTCGGTGCACTCCTGGACAGTGTGGATGAAGTGCACGTCGTGGAACACACTATACAGGTGAGCACTGATAGGAAGTGCACCACTTTACATGTCCAGTGCTGTCCAGTGCTGCCGAATCTCCCGCGCTTGCAAGACCTGTGGGGTCCTCTGCCGGCTGGATATGAACACTGGGCGTACAGTCATGTATGTGACACACTTCACGCCATGGCAGTCCTGTGCCACTGCCACCAAGAGTTTCCACAGACAGAAGAAGTTTGTAAGCCTTTAATGTGCGTAGGCGTTTTAGGCTTACACTGAGCCTTTTTATTCAGCATTATTCTGCATTATTCTGCATGGGTTGATGCGTCTTCTATCTTTTGGACAAAGCCGCTCTCTTAAAGTCTAGATGACTCATCATCAGTGGCTAAACACAAGTTTCAGTGGAATGTATGATCACGAGGGCGGGTCTTTTTGTTGCTGTGCACTGTCAATGAGCTGGATGCGTCGCCTGAAAGCTGACCGTCCGGGTGGTGCAATGTGTTTGAATGCTATTGTAACACTCTTGTTCAATTCTTCACTGTTATCCTGTGCTCCAAAGTCTATCCAGGCTGATCTGCAGGCAGCATGTCAGCAAAAGGAAGCTCTCCACGACCAGGTAGCTTCAAGTGATCTGGACACAATGACTACCAGTATGGAAGCTATCTCTGCTAAGGTAAGGAATATCTGACTGATTGAACACAAGAGCTACTCAAAGGAAAGTAGGGCTTTTTGAGTGCATTTATGTGTATGTGAAAGGTTACTCAAGAATTGCCCTCAATCTGCTTATTGTTTTGCAGCATCGGGCAGTTCAATGCTTGTTTGAGTATGTATGGTTGTGCACACAAGGTATTGAGGACATCGGGAGCAGGTATTGCGCGATTGCGGGTGGATGGGTGATGTAATCGGCTGTCCTTGCAAATACTGTTACCTTTGTTGTAAAATGATGTGTTGTTTTCCCGGGTTTCGGCGTCTTCTTATTCGTCTCTGTCAGAGCAGTTTGCTTTTCCGTCTTGTAAATATAAATAATGTAACAAACAAGTCTTGTCCTTTGTGTCCTGCGCCCCGGGGAACGGAATGGCTGAGATTCCGTAACACTTTCCTACTTCAAGTACAACAGCAATCTCCTTCAAGAAAGACGTAGCAAAGTTGCTAATGGACTCGGATGGAGAGCCAAGAATAAATCAATAGAAAAGAAAAAGGACCAAGAAACTGCAAGTTACGCTATAATGTCCACTAACACCACCAGTTACTAAACAATCAGCTCATGCGATAACATTGCACGACACAGACCGACTGTACTGACGTTCTACAACTAACTGGCTATCAGCTCTAGCACATTTAGGATGCACACTCCAACAGCCTCACCTTCCCCTCCTATGTTATCATGTAACTTAGAACCTTCCAAGTTGGAATGCTGTTGGAGTGCGCATCCAAGATGTACTAGAGCTAATAGCCAGTTAGTTGTAGAACGTCAGTACCGTCGGTCAGTGTCGTGCAATGTTATCGCATGAGCTGATTGTTTAGTAACTGTTGGTGTTAGTGGACATTATAGCGTAACTTGTAGTTTCTTGGTTCTTTTTCTTTTCTATAAAGTTGCTAATTCTGATATTAAATTTGATGCATTTTGGCCATTTCAATCATAGGTCAACTTGGAGTTGAAGCGACTCTCTGCATTCCAGAGCATCTGGGCCACTCGATTGACACGCAGCGCCTCACTTCAGCAGCAGCAGGCAGCATTGCAGGCAGCTCTGAATGGTTTGTCGCAATTCAACAACTGGAACAGCACGTATCGCGCCGCCGTACGTCTCTTGCAGGTAAGCTTCCGAGATGGACGGGGGAGGGGGGGGGGGGAGCCGGGTCTGGGAATTGGAGGGGCGGCAATGCTTACAAATTGAGATGACGCTTGTGGCCGTAACCCTTTACCCAGCACCAACAGCAGATTTTGGATGAGTGTGCTCTACCGGTTTAGAGTAAAGGTGTACTCCAGTTTCCGATAGTGTTAACAAGCACAGTGTTAATTGTGTGTGTGTGTGGCCGGTATGCTTGTATGGGTGTGATTTGTTTCTTCTCCATTGGCTACAGGGTAGTCCTCAGACTGCGACGGCTGTGGAGCAGACGTTCCTCTTGCTCAATGACTGTGACTTCAGTCTACTGGAGTACATCAGTGAGCCATTCTCGGGGCGCATCTCCGACGAAACGCAAGCGTTGGGCCGGCAGGGCAGCGAACTTCTCCTGATTTGGCAAAAGTGGAAGGATGCGTATCAACTGTGGTCGGACGTCCTCGCCGGACAGCAGACCATCGTTCAGTTTTTGGAAAGCGTCAAGAACTGCTGCAGTGGTCAGCTGCTAGCCTCGCTGTCTTCTCTGGATCTCCTCAAGGTACTGTAGATTGGTGACGCAGCTATCATGGTGGACATGTACTGTGCGTTTGTTTATGGGAAAGCAGCTTCACATGCACGTCAGGCCGACATGCTGTCAATACATCAAAAATCATTGTTATGAAATAAGTCACAGGAGAAGAATCCTGAAAAAATGTGATACTGATAGATGTGCATGGTCGTGAGATCTCACTTTCTATCCTGCCGACCACAGTTCTTCTTTTTGTGTCGATAGCACTGTGCGTGCTCTTCTTCTGTGTAGATCTGTGGGAATATTGTTGTGCGTGAGTTGAATTGATGGTCTGTATACTCTTGTGTTGTTTCAGAATCAGTTATTGTCATACGGCGAAGAAGTAGCTCACATATCCAATCTGCTATCCAACTCTATCGGAAATCTAATACCGGAAAAGTTCAGGACAGAAGTCGAAGCATTACCATCCGCTTTGAAGCAACGCTACACGTCTGTGAAGGCACTTGCCGATGTCTTCTTTCCAGCAGCAAAGGCAGCCAGTCATCTCCAGGCTAGCATTGCTCAGGTGACGCCGGCTGTTACGGAAGGCCTTGCGTGTCTGACGCGGCTAGGAGCTGTGCTTGGGCCTCATGATGCCATTGTTGCCGCACAGGCATCCATGAAGGTATGTTGTCTTGTTGCTTGAATTACTAGTAGCATTTCACGGGCATGTACAGTGAGCGAGTGACTGGATCAATAAGGGAGATTGTAATTTGTAGCAAAGAAACAGAGATGTAGCGGTGTGTATGGTACCGGGCCACAATACTAGTACACTTCACTACGTACATGCACTGTTACAATGTTACATGCCCTTGCTACATCACTCATGGCGAAAAGGCATCCTCGCCCGAGGGAGGTACTTAAAAAGTAATGATGGACCTTAGCCTCCCGGACTCTAAGTCAGCAAGTATGCAGCTTGAGTCACTGCAAGTGCAGCGCTGTGCAGCGAGTCCGTCACTTCGCCGAAGCATCCCAACTGATGATGTAATCGCATCCCAACTGATGATGTAATCGCGTAAATTCTATATACATGTACATGTGAGAGTTGACATTTTTGTATAGGAATTCCATTGGTGGAATCCGCCGACCGACTGTATTATCCTGTCTTAGGTCGGAAAGTCACTGGGGCGACTCATGAGATGGCATATGGCTGTCATTTTGTGGGAGTTGGGGTATGCTGTGCTATGGCATGCAAGTTGTTTTGCTGGGCATTAATTAAGAAAAGAAGAAGAGGACTTTCCTGAGCCGCATTGATGTATCCTCCTTCTCTGGCTCCAATTCTGGAAAGAAAGCCGATAAGTTTGTCCCCTAACTCTCTTCCCGCTGGAGAGAGCAAATCAACAAGTAGTAATACTAGAAGTTCTAACAGGAGGGTGGGTAGGTATATGGACCCACGATTGGAGATGTGCTCATTAACGATGTCCTGTGACAACATCACCTGTACTCTATTTATGTGTGGGTTTTGATATCGCTGTTCATACCTGTGCGTCTGCTTTGGTTTGCAGGAGTGCTTCACTGGTGACTGGACCCTGGAGAAGTTAGATACCGTCATTGAAAGCTGCTATGAAATGGGAACAGAACTTTCTGGTGCCCTGGGCCGTGCTGAGCTGAGGGCCAGCCAGTTTCCTGAGTTCTCAGACGTGATGGAGCACGTCAGCAACCTGAAGCGGGAAGTAGAGCGGCTGGGTGACCTTCACAAAGACACGTCCGGTGCTCTCGAGGAGCTTGGTGAAATGTGGTCGCAGCTGGAGGGTAGCTGCGGAGAGCTTCGGGCCTACGTCAAAGATTGCCGCAAGGTATTCCCAACTACTCAAGAACTGGAGAACGCGGCGAGTCGGCATGAAGTCTGTGCTACCAGGCTTGATGTGAGTGGCCTAATTTGTCCTATAGCAGACCACACCAGTGTTTTCATTCAAGAAGTGCATGTATATTTGGGGTCCTTGATTCACTACCCAGGGATGAATTTACTGTCATGTTTATGCATAGCAATTTTTGCTGTGCAAAATCTCAATTGTGGCGTAAGCTACAAAAAGCATGGATAGCCTGTACATGTATGTATGGCAGTTTTCTGCATGTCACTGTGATTTTTGAGTAGCAGTAGATCGATTTTGCGTAGCAAACTGCGATGCGATACCGGATAAATTCATCCCTGCTACCCATGAGGCTTTCTAGAATTTTGGTACTCTTGTTGCAGGTCACCCAGCTTTCAGTGTGATCAGATATGATTACTAGTATTTCCTTCAAGTCTATTCCATGTTTCCACAAGTCCGCAGTGATACAGGGTCATTTTAAAACAAAACAAGGCTACTTTTGCTGTTATTCTGAGTTTCATTGATATCCACCAATCTTTAGACAACAATGGTGGTGCTAGTTGTACATACCTAGATTGTAGGAGAGGAGCAAGAAAAACCCGGCATGTCACTTTAGCGCAGCAGATAAAGGCGCCATGCCATGCCGTGGGGTGACAATTTTTTTGCAGGAAGAGTATGTGTGAAGTTTCTTTTTCATCAACAACTTTCGTGGCAATTCCCATGAATTTATTTTACACCCCTGACCGTCAGACTTCATTCTCATCCCGCACATCATCCTCTCCCCTCACGTCCAGGCATGGCGCTTTCGTCTTCGCCTTCATCTGCCGCGCTAAATTGCCACGCCGTTTTGTTTCTCTTGCCTCTCTCCTACGATAACCCTAGGCAGGTATCACTAGTGGCATCATTGTTTGTCCAAAGATTCGAGCATAACCATGAAACCCGGGATACCGGCAAAATATAACCTTGTTACATCGCTGACTTGTGTCACCTGGCTCTGCCCTCACAGTACCGAACACTATTTAAATGTAAACAGCAACTTTAATAGCTTGTGCCGTATGCGTCCATGTAGGAGCTTCGCACCTCTATCCGAACGGCCCAGCGTAAGGCAATGTTAGTCCAGGGCAGTGTTGGAGAGCTACAGACTCGCTGCGAATCGGACGGACCCCTGTGTGATCGCCTGACTCGTCAGTACCGTGATGTCAAGGCCTTCCCAATAGCCCTTGAGCTAGTGGTGAGTGTGGACTGGTTTACATGGCCGGTCAGCTGATCGGCTGCTCGGTTCTGCTTCTATTTTCATTGTTGTATCTGCATCACCTACTTTTGTATACCTTCCTGGCAACAAGACCTCACTGCGAAGTGACTTTGACCATGACATATTGATGAGCAGACTAACTCAATAAGGCTACGAATAGATTAACTAATATGGCTAAGAAGCAATTTGTCCCATTGCCTGTGCACTGTAGGCCGTGCTGCTCTTCCTGCTGGTCTAGGTTTGGGCTGTGGCCAAATTAGTATCTCACGTCATGGTGGCATTGTTTGCTTCCTGTATTGTTTTTACTGTGCAGGGTAAGCTGCTGGAAGTTCTTGTCAACAGTGGGATAGTACAGCCGTTGCTACTAGCGAATGAGGCCGATCTTCAGAACGAATCCATCAAGTGCCAGGTAATAGTTGAAGTATACTGGAGCATGTTGAGTCCTAAGTGTGCTGAAAATGGAAAATCTTTGCATTGTGTGCATTCTGTGAAGTGTGAACCCCAAATTGAAAATTAAGATTACACAGTGTAGGATGTACTACATGAGTACATTATTTGATATTTCCTATTTGCTGCATTCTAAAGCTATAGCATAGAAACAGCACACCTAGACTAGTAGCTTACACCGGTGGCACTTTTCTTAATGCCTTTTCTATTAGCTAATTTGTTTTGCGGATCCATGTGCGTTCCGTTTTCTTCTGTGCCTCCACAGGTTGCTAGCCAGTCTTTGGCTGGCCTGCGTAAGAGACTAGACAACATGAATGCTTCCATTCAGGCATCCTATGGTAGTGATGGGGAGCTTACCAGTCTTGCTACAGAAGAAGGTGTGGTGAGGCAACAGCTTGAGCAACGGCTGGCAACCGTCTCGCGGTTACGAGAAATGTGGAGCAAGGCCAAGAAGGAGATCTCGTCTGTGATGGAATGGACTCGGGCGACAGAGGCTGAACTGGAGACGCTCTTGACAGAAGATATCGCCGAAATGTCCTCGTGCAGTGAGCAACTTGGAAGAATGCAGGTAGGTTCAAATGCCCTGCAATAAGCAAGTTCTAGTTGTATGTCAGTGAGAAAAGGGATTGTACATACTAGATAGTGGCTGTGATAAATCGGTGAACGTCGGCAAGATATTGCTCAGTGGCATACTCAACTGGGCTGTCAGGGTGAAGATGTGCCCACCATTTTTCTACTTCACCCTGCTTTGATGCTATTATGACGGAAAGTGGTGGAGAAGTCTTGTAACGTATTGACAGGCCCCGTGCTGTGTACGTAGTCTGGTATTGAGTGTTGGCTCTTGGGTTTCTTGCAGGGTCTGGTGTCTCAGGCACAGCAACACCAAGAGAAGATGAAGCAATTTGGCGCCCAGTTTGCAAAGCTGGAGTCGATTGCTCCTCCACGCAGTACTATACCGAGACCACCTCCGTCTCGGTCAATTGACACCATTGAGGAAGGGGACGAGGAAGAGGATAAAGATGCTCCCAGATCTGATATCGAGGCCCTGCAACAGAGATATGCAGATAGCAATCATCAGCTTGAGGCTCTGCTGCAGAAGCTATCGGCCCGTCAGGCTCTACTTCTGGAGAAACTCAAGCACTGGAGCCAGGTGTGGACCAGAGTGGATTACATGCGAAAGGTCTGTGAGCAAGTACAGGAGGGCCTGTCTCAAGTCAACACAGCCTCTATGCAGTACGCAAGGTGGCCCGAAGAGATGGAGCGGGTGAAGGTGAGAGAGACTCAAACGTTTATCATTCTGATTGTTGCACGTGAGAATATCTTGTCGTTGTGACTTGTGGTGTACGAGTAAGCCTGTCAAACCTATGGTAGCCAGTTTAGGAGGTGATGCTTCTGAGAAAGGTAGTGATGCTATTCAGAAGGCTAGTGCTGCTGCTGCTGCTGCACTTGGTACTTTGCCAAATGCAGCTTGTGTGGAGCCACTACTCCTGGTGAACTGCCGCGAATGCTTTTTAAAGTTGGCTACACCTTTTATCTGTTCTTGCAGGAATTGGAGGAAGTGCTCACTTCGGAAACGGTGATGACAAGCCTTCAATCCCTCATCGAGAGCATTTCGGATGATGACGCCAGCGACGGTGATGATACGGATGGCTCAGGTTCGGCGAGGATACGCGCCGTAGTAGCTCATCGCCAGGCATTGCTGGATGGTGTGATGGAGTGTCGACAGGAACTGAACAGCATGGCAGTCGTCAAGGTCACCTACCGCGGAAAGCTGATGGAGGTGGAGACTGGCAACAAGCAGGCAGCCATGAAGTACAAGCAGCTTTGCCGCCCGCTAGACACCTGGGATGCAGTTGGAGAATACAAGTGCAGTGCAGTGGTACGTGATGTGATGTGGTGTGAACTTTAGATTGCTCCCCATCATCCTGGCTTCGGGAACTTTCCCATTGTAGTGTGCAGAGAAACTCAGAAAGTGCTGTACATCTATGTGGAATTGCGTGTACCAACTCCAGTGTAACTGATCAGCTAGATCTAGGCCATGCTTAGTGTGAGCTGTGTTTGTGTGGGTATTATTGTGTGCATGTTGAACCAGTTGTGTCGACATGTCTATTCAATGTGGTGCACCTGCTGCGTATGTTTGTTGATGATGGTATGTATGCTCATGTATGGGTACACACATGCGTATGTGTGTGTGTGTATGTGTCTGTCTATCTGTCTGTTTGTCGGTATGTCTGCCTGTGTCTGTGTCTCTGTGTGTGTGTGTGTGTGTGTGTGTGGGTGTGGGTGTGGGTGTGTGTGTGTGTGTGTGTTTATAGTCTTTGCGACAAGCCTTGTCTGAACGGCAAGGCCAGCTTGCAGAACTGCAGGGCCTCTTCGGGCGTATGGAGCACCACATCGTTGACGACTCGGCCACGAACACTCGTCACACGCAGTGTCGCAGCCAGTATGAACAGTTGACGGAGAAAGCTGGCCAGTTAGCCGATGCCCTGACCTGTGGTGAAAACCAACACAATGAGTAGGTTCTATGGATTATAATCTTCTTCCACTGTGCTGTGTATGTGACGTTCTGCTCCCGTATTCTGGTTAGAGTTTAGTCAACTGTTACTTCATGTTAGACCTACTTCATGTACCTATACACCCTGTGTACTGGTCCTCTTCTCTATGTCTTTAATTGTTTCCTTTTGGCTGCCTGTGTGCAGTGTAACATGATGACAAATTTCTCCCTGCTCCTGTGTTTTCATTCTATATTCAAGGTTCCAAGACTCCTGCGTGGCGCTATCGAATTTGTTTGCACGGTGCAATCGGCTGGAGGGTGACTTGAGCGGCTGTGACAATGAGGCTGATTTGCAAGCACATTTACAGGACCTTTCTGTAAGTAGCTGGTGGTCATCGAAACCTAATTCTGACAGATATAATGTACTGACAGGTATTATTTGAAAGTTGAATCAACAAAGAATCAGAACATCGGTAGCATGGACCCCCCCCCCCCCCCCCCCCACACACACACCCACCCACCCACCCACACTTATATCAGGCAGAAGTTTCACTTTTGTATGGCAGCTCCGGGTAGAGTATGCATGGCTGTCCTCGTTACTGTTTCTGTACCAGTTTTTCTCACTGGGGCACAAATATCAAATGCAGGGTGGAAATCACAGGTTTTTAGAGTTCTGGGCTCAATAGTGACTACTGTTGGAATCATATCCATCTCCACTGTGGACATAGAAAGCAGTGATGCTCGTTGCCTGGCATGGTGGTACTCTGTGCGAGTGTGCTACTCTCTCTCTCTCTCTCTCTCTTTCATTTTCCACGCTTGTAATATGATACATTTCTGTATTGTTTATCCCTTTCTCTTTCTGTGTGCCAGGCGTTGTCCACACGTCTAAATGCTAGTGAAGCGGACGAACGGCGAATAGGCGAACTCGCTGGCAGTCTGCAGAGATCCTCCGTACACCACTCCCATGCAGCCGTGGCAGAGCTAACGGACAGTCTTGATCGCGTGCGCGCAAGCCGTCAGTCTTGCCAGGCACTCCTGGCCGAGCTGAGACGAGAGTGGCAGGGTGTCGGGGGCAAGCTGCCAGCTGCTCGGCGTGTCCTCCGGGATGCTGAAGTAGCGCTGGACGAGCTGCAGGGCATCACCGAAAGGCGTGTCCCTGTTGGCAGTGATGTCAGGACAAATGGCGATGCCTTCAGTGCCGCTCTGGTATGTCTAAATCATCTTGATCGTTGCCATCCTCAGAGAACTTCAGGTAGTTTGCGGCTTCCCGGCCCAGGTCTGACGATGGTCTCAGTTCCTAACTAAATTGCTGGAGTGAGAGATACAAGCAGTCGTTCTGAGGAGTGGCGTACACGGTGCACACGTTTACATGATTGTGTAGATACTACAAGATAGAAGGCAGTGTACAGACAAGGGGTTGTGCAGATTGTGTTTCATGCTGATACCAAGTGTGAAACAGATACACAGTCTTGCCACTGTTTTGTAGCATATGATGTTATACATGTCCTACAGTAATGAGTAGCTGCCCGCAGGTGATCTTCTCCTTTTGTCAGGCCGAACGATATGGGCTGTTATATTTGGACACTACCGTAGTGACACGCATATAAGCACATGTGCCTATGCCCGGGCATAAGCGCACCCTCACAAATAAGCGCACCCTCACAAATAAGCGCACCCTCACAAATAAGCGCACCTTCACAAATAAGCGCATGGGCTTATAAGTGAACCTAAATGCTGTCCATCCCGCGACACACAGACACCACAAAAACACCATGTTCACATAGTTCAATGTGCATTGCGGTATTGCACTTTTTGCATAATTATGCAAGGTACCGGTACACTAGAAACTGAAGCGCATGTGCCTATGTGCGAGACAAAACGACCCGCTAAAAAATAACGCAAAAACGCAAAAACTCGCTCATAAGTGCATGTGCCTTTATGTGCGTCACTACGGTAGTAGTCCTGATCTGATTCACCTTCCTAGTGATCTGTAGTAGTCCTGATCTGATTCACCTTCCTAGTGATCTGTAGTAGTCCTGATCTGATTCACCTTCCTAGTGATCTGTAGCAGTCCTGATCTGATTCACCTTCCTAGTGATCTGTAGTAGTCCTGATCTGATTCACCTTCCTAGTGATCTGTAGTAGTCCTGATCTGATTCATTTTCCTAGTGATCTGTAGTAGTCCTGATCTGATTCATTTTCCTAGTGATCTGTAGTAGTCCTGATCTGATTCATTTTCCTAGTGATCTGTAGTAGTCCTGATCTGATTCATTTTCCTAGTGATCTGTAGTAGTCCTGATCTGATTCATTTTCCTAGTGATCTGTACGTGTAACTGTTATGTGCTTTTCTGTTGTGTTACGGCTTCTTGGCTGCTTGTGCGGTGGTTGTACAGAGTCGAGCGTGTCATGAAGCCTCCGAGGCCAACAGAAGCCTGCAGAACCTGAGCGCTTCGCTATCGACAAAGATCAGCAATACGCTTGGTGTACCGGAGAGGTTGAAAATCCACTGGGAGCGATGGAGTCGACTGGAGGCTGAGGTAAGAACGTGTAATCCTTTTTAATGGCTTTCATTATGCTGTGAGAGTCATTTAAAAAAGCCATGCTTGCTTCTCTTGTGCATGTGCCAGTTGTGCGTGCCCACGTTTCCCATGCCTGGTACATGCGGGTACATGCATGCACGACTCTCCATGTGAAGGTGATGTCATGCGCGCGACGTGTCCTTTTCTAGCACCCCATCGGTGCATGCAGCTGGTGTCTGCTGTGCTGATGCTATTTCACAATAGGCATGGTTGTATGGGGTTTGACACACAGTTTACATTACATTGTACTGCTGCTGCTGCTGTGTTATGTGTTATGTGTCCAGGCAATGGCTAGTCAGGAGCAGGCGTCAGACAATCACGACAAATGGACTGGACACTGGCATGATGTTGAGCTGATCGAGCAGTGGATATCAGGTGTTCTCAAGAACATCAGGACACTGCGCGCCACGTCGCTGTCATCTGCATGGAAACTGAGGGCCACGGCTGAAGAACTGAAGGTTAGTATAGTATCAGTCGCGGCTTTGGAAAACTGAGCACTTATGAAGGTCAGGCGCGGGAGATGAACCCCATGCCATACGCTACAGTGACTGTTGATGATGATTAGTTGATTGCAGGAGGTGCCCTTGTTCACATTTGAATTCGTGTGTGTGCAACGCTTATGCGAGCACTTGAAGACTCACATGTGCCCTGCATTCTTTTTGCAAGTGTCCACCAAACTCGTAATGCAGCCTTTCCTATCTTGTGATGAAGTTGGGCTGTTTTGGACGCAGCAAATAATCTGTCATGTCAGCCTTCCCTGCATGCAGTCCACTAGGGCGTGGCGTCTAACCTCTTTCATACCTATTGTTTATACCATTGTACTGTGTCCCAGCAACGTTATAGCCCGTTCGTATTACTGCTGTATGTGTATTACAGATGCTGTTGTCAACAAGCTCTCTCGACGAAAACACGTGTACAGCTCAGGGTGCTATTCTAACTCAGCTAGTATCCGAGGCGGATGAGTTTTGTCGACTTGCGCCGCACTCTGAGGCCAATGAGGTCCATGCACAGAGACTTGGTGGACTAGAAGAACAGCTACAGACTCTCGGAGAGGAAGCTCAGGTTCTTCAAACAACAACTAACGTAAGTTCCAGTGACTAGCAGTGCATGCACGTCAGTTTTGTTTTGTTTTATCTACTGGTGTGCGATTGAAAACCTTTCAGTGGAATAATGTTGTGCGTGGGGTTGATACATGTTTAGTCTTCTCCTCCGGGACACTTTCCGATTTCATTAGGAATCTCCTGCTTTTAAAATACTTGGTCCGCCCAGCTAAAATTGGCGCTTATCTTCTCACTTGGTTTTTTGGTGTTTTGCCTGTGCCACACGGCATGGAACCACCGATTCACCATCCGAACATGACCATTGACCATTGCATCCGACGCCATGGCAGCACAAACCATCACAGAAGTTGCGATCGGTTCGTTTGAGTCTTTTTGACGGAGCTGCCGCCGACGAACACTTCCGTCAGCGCAAGAAAACACTGCAACCTCCGCTCGAGTCCGTAAAATAGGTCAGGATGTTCGCATTTCAGAGCGATGGAGAATATAGTTTCTGTCTACTTCCAGCTGTCTGATGGCAAGGATTGTTTACCCCGGGGAGGTTTAGAAAAGCTGAAAAAGCGCTTCGCGAGCTTGAATTTGAGTGCTTGCACAGTACAGCGCCTAGTGAAGGGCTATCACCAGCAAATCGCTGACGAAGAAACTGCAGCTCATGTCGATGTCTCCAGTAAGTGAGACCAATCCGGCGGACACACTTTGAAGCTCACAGAGGACAGGGCAAAGGAGCTTATCAAAGGAAACACCAAGTCCTGAGAGAAACACTCGTGCAAAAGACTTTCAGGAAACTAGCCGAAAAGCCTGGTGCACGGCGTTGTAGGTGCAGTACGCACAGGTGCTACATCAAGCGCGGAAGCTATCACTGCGCTGCATGTACAAGCACCAGCGGCTCGCGTACGCGTGGGTACGGGTGCTGATCAGCAAGTACGATAAGCGCAAGAGGTGATTTGAAAAAAGGACACTGATATGGCGTTGCCTTTTTGTCTCAAACAAAGTCGCATTATTGCGACGAACGGGGATAACACTTACAGTCAACATGCGGGCAGTCTCACTCAGCTTCTGATGGGAAGGTGACAGGCAGGCACTGCCTTTGAGCGTGATTCGAGACAAGTAGAAGTGGAACAAGCTATGAAACGACCCGTGCAGCAGTTGTCCGGATCGTACGTTTTGAGCTCTTCCTCCAGCGACGATAGTGGCGAGGAGGATGTGTAACTTGCTTGAATTTTCGACTGAGTTGCTTACTGACATGTAAATAATCATGTATATAGTGCTTTGTGATCGTGGCTTGCTTCAAATATTAGTATTTCTTTCCTGAGACAAGTGTGAAGATAAGCGCCAATTTTAACTGGGCGGACCAAGTACACACATAGAGACAAGAACCTATATACATGTGTTACAAAGAAACTATAAGTTTCATTTTCGCTGGCTCTCAAGAAAGGACATGGCTACCGGATACTTGTCTTACCATGCCTTCAGCATACAAAATTGATACACAATAGAACGGCTTTGCAAATCACGCATGGTCCTACTTGGGAGAGTGACGATGGAGTCTAAAGTCTATAATTTGCCTTGCCATAATCTCAAACTTTGAGTAGACAATTTTTTGAATTTTGCCTCTGCTCCAATTCCACAATTCAAGGATAAGTCTGAGGAAGGCATGTCTTCCTCGGGTTCCATTTTCATGTGACTAGTGCATGCTGGAGTGTGCACTTTTGGTACGGAGCCGCAATGTTCGCTTTTCCTATTTGCTTGTGTGTTTTGCAGGCACGCCTAGAACTTCTCAACAATATAGATGGCTTTATTGACATGCTCACGTCATTGAACGGAGCAGCAACCTCTAGTGCCGAAAGTCTGGGAAGTACTGGAGTACGATCAGCGTCTCTCTGGTGCTTACAGGTTAGATTCCTATACCTAGAATGATGTCTAATTTCTCGTTGTCCCCACTCAGTCGTACAGTCCGTAGTGTCCCTCTTGTATTACTAGTGCGGAGTTGCAGAAGGCTATTTTGTGGATAGGGTCTGCACGTCCCATCACTCCGCATTCGCCGTCTGTGTGGGTGGGGGTGGGGTGGGGTATTCCAGTAGGGTGGGTGGAAAGAGTACTCACAGAACGATAAACATTGGCTTTAGCTTCCATGTGAAAGAAAATGCTGGGTTCGATCAAGCCTTCAAGGAATGCTGTATTTTCCGTAGGTGACTTGCTTGTTGCAAAACCTGGAGTGAATTCCAGGAGGAATAGATATACTGCTATTAGTACACAAGTGTTGCTTCTGCTTGGAAATTCAAGCACAGTAAACAGGTGCTGCAAACACCAGTGAGAAGGATAAAGCAAAACGGCTGGGGGAGTTGTGGTTCACAATTTCTTTCCAATAGATGTCCTTGTAGTCTAACACTCTTCAGCTCACGCGTACGTGTACATGTATATTAAGTCAACCTAACAAGCATGGTACTCGCATTGGTGTGGTTTGGGTGTCTGCCCACGCAGGATATATCATCGAATTTTTCCAATTTACACACGCAACTGGATGATCTGGTGTCGGAATGTGCACGGCTCAAAGCCAGCGGGGCCATTTTGGAGCGCCTCGAACTGTCGCAGGACCTCTGGGCGATGTTGCAACGGACAGTTCAGGAAGCACTGGTAAGGCAAATTGGTACTGGTCACTGGTATTCTTGGCAGGTTCCGGTTCAATGGACAGCTCCATGCGTTTGGCCTCCCTGTACAAATCTCTGCCCGCACTGGCCCCCTTATAACTATAGCAATCTTTCTTTTTTCTGTTGGTAACTGAAGATCTTTTGATGTATTATGGCATATTTAAAACTCATAAGAAGTCGCCGTTCGGATGTCTGGTGCCTTTCAAGCCGCACAGTAGCACCGCCGCATACCCGTAACCCAGGAACGGCCTTAGTTCCTTGTGTTTCAGTATGCACAGCAATTTTGCAACGAAAGGAACTTTGTCCATGATCAACCAGAATCCATGGGTCAGAGTCCCGAGTGGCTCGATATATCTATCACATGTGGAGATTGGCTGTAGTCCAGTGTTGCCCCCCCCGATGCATTGCTTGACTGGCTCTGTGCTGCACATTGTGTATGTTCTGCAGGGAACTCAGAAAGCACGTCGCACATCACCATCAACATCCAGGTATGTGCCGGTGATAGTTCTAAGAACTCAGTTGCCACTGTGCATTCCAGCTAGAATGCAATCTTGTGTATTGCGATGTGTTGAAATTCCCGCCGTGTGAGGTGATGATCCTGTCTAACGAATTACATGGATCTGTGCTTGTGTGTGTGTGTGTGCGTATGTGTGTGTGTGTGTGTGTACGTGCGTGTACGTGCGTTGTTTGCGTATCTGTTCGCACGGCATGTTCTGCTGATCAGGATTGTGCACAGCCGGCCAAGATCAGCACGCACGGCGCTGGTATCCTCTCGAACGGTGTTCCAGCGACTGCCAGCACTCTTACTCCTAGGTATAGTACTAGTTATTCTCTACTTAGTCACGCTCCAACGCTGAGCTGCTCCAATGTTTGTATTTCTATTTAGGTATGCTGTGCTAGCTACTGGTGCTGCCAGCACAGCTATTATGACTATTTCTAGTCGTGAGACTTGAGCTATTATTATTATTTTTATTTTGTTGGTCTTGATTCGAACCAGAGCTGGACTCTACAGCACTCTCGGTGACCGTGACACTGTGTACTGCTGCTTCATAGTCTATACCCATTTCAATATTATTATCTCGCTCCCGTGGCATCACGAGCCAAGTTATATTCTTTCCAGCTGTTGGTGTTATCGTCGTCATTGTTGTGGTTGCTGGTCCACTTGCTGTTTTTTTTTTTTTTTTTTTTTTTTTTTTAATCCATTCTGACCTATTTTCGATCATTATTATCATTGAAATAGAATGGTTTCATGTAAAGGCCATGCTCCCATCTAGCTCCTCTAGTTCTGCAGGTAGAACAGCATGACATTGTGCTCTTCTTCTCCTAGCTACTGTCATTGTCACTATTTGTCAACCATTGACGGCCGTGCGCTGATTGCCCACTGTTAGTATTCATGGTATTGTGTTTGTGGCAGTGATTATCCTTTCAGTTTTTGCAAGCGCTTTCGAATTGAATATGTACGTCCGTGCCATGACAGAGGAAGCCATCAGTTACCTCTACCAGTGTTCACCGTAGTGTGCGTGTGCCGTGTGGACATGTACGTGTGTGTGAACCCCGTGCCCTAGAATTCACCTTCCACTTTCATAATTCAAGGTTTGCGCGCTGGAGAGATTTGCACACTGCCAGCCGCGATGATCACCAGCATCACCGGTTTTGTGATTATTACTTAAAATTGTCATGTTCCTGGCTTTCAATCAGGGAGTACTACAGGTATTGTACTATTCCCTGCTTTCAATATAAACCATGAGCCAGCTTTGAGCATGCAGCTTGGATGTGAATGGGGACATTAGCGATCAGCATGCTCAAAAGTTTATTGCCTGAATATGAGTCATGAGTCATGCGAGCTGGTAAAGGCAAGAACTCGTGCATCATTAGGGACCGTTTAGTTACTAGCAAGCCGTGAAACGGCAACGGGCTCATCTGAATGCACGTATGAGGCACGCCGTGGTTTTGGACTAGCTTCTCACGTTCACCACCCCCCCCCCCCCCCCCCCCCCCCGGGCCATCATAACCCCAAGAGTATGCAACTCTGCATTATGGGATCTGGCACGGCGCGCTGCATGGATTACGCAACCACGAGCTATGCCCCGGGGCCATTGCATCATTATTGATCTGCTACGGTTTCCTGCTTCAAAATCCGCTTTCCTCTGAGACTTCGGATGGTTCTGTATGTGATGCGTCACCCACAGGCAATCAGGCATTGCCTTTGAACTTAGCCTTAGGGGCTGTCCATAATTATCGATCTTTTGCACGAAAAGAAAAAGTTTCGTTTATGGGTAGGTCAAGGAGAGTTTCGTTAGGAAAAATAATTAAAATAATATTGAAATGTGAGACATCTATGGATTCTAGCTGTCAAGTCAATTTTTTCGTTCACGGGGGTGGGTGAGGGTCCTAACTAAACTTTTTCGTTTCATGAAAATTATCGATAATGCCAGATGGCCCCTTACCATAATGGCACATGAAATCGTTGAGGCTAAACCGTAGGAAAACTCAAATCTATAAAAGGCAGCTGGATCGTCATTAGCACTACGTAACTTACAGGCAGCGCGCTGTGCATTGCACCGAGAGTATTGCACCCATAGCTTTAAAAGAGATCAGGAGTTGCACACTCTTGGGGCTATGTGCTCCCAGTTGGTAATAACAAGAGTACATAACCCCGAGGTTACATGTATGTAGTAGTGAGCTCTGTCTCTGATATTTAAAAGCACTCTCTGCAGCTCGGGGATCAATGGATTTATGTATTAGTGATATACAAACAATAGGAGGACAGAGGAAGTGTTTTTACTCAGAGTTTCACGCACTAAGCGATCATCAGAAAACAGTAATTGGAAATCTGGATCAGTATTGGTTTATATCCTCACAAAGCAAAGTGTAAATAGCGGCAGTGCAAAGCGTGAATGACAGCAAGTGGTGAAAGGTGACAACCACTGGAGCTGGTTGTCTCTTACTCAATTAGGTGATGGCTGTAGCTGGTTTAAAGTTCCGAAGGTAGTACCTATTCTCATGGCGACACTTCGACACAAGCTCACTCCTTTTGTTTAGAGAGAGGTGCTTGGGTGCTTGCGCGATTGCCAATTTTTCCGCCAGGCACAGGTTGCACCTTTTGCTTTTGTTGCTGTAGGCCGCTGCTCTGCGGTGTACCGCCCACTGAATGCTGCATGCCTTCCCTTCATCCTTTTTGGTCCAGACGTACTGCGATAGGCGGGTGTCCTTCCCGTGTTGTCTGTGGCGGAATGAGGATTGGTGGTTATAGTAGCGTTGTTTGAATGTTGTTGCTGTTAATCCAGTATATTCCTTCTTCTCCATACCTGCGGTGACTCTTGCCTTATATACGATACTCTCCGTTAGACACGCTCCGTCCAGTGGACACGAGTCTTTCGCCCGGCAGTTACAAGTCCTGGTATCGTTGTCACCTCCGTTAGCTTGTTTCTTGGGTCGTAGAATCGTGTTATTGTGTTGCTTGATGATAGTGGCCATATTCTGCATGCAACTGTAGCTAACCTTTACAGAGTTCCGGTTGAAGATTTTGTTGAGGCTTGAGCCTTTGGGGAAGTGTTTGGCCACTAGCTGGAGGAAGCGATGTCCAACGTTGGTGGCGACGTTCTTGCTAAATGGTGGGTTGAACCATATGATGTTCCGAGGGCGATTCCTTTTCTTCTTCTTCTTTGTCTCGTCCGTTTTACGCTCGTCAAAATACTGTACGTTCTCCCGGTATCCACTCTTCCTCAGCGCGTCACTGTAGATCGGAGTCGCATCTATGAAGACGTCTTCATCATTGGAAATATCTGTTAGTCTTCTGCTGATCGATGCAGGTAGGTTCTGGATGATTGTAGGTGGATGGTTTGACTGGCAGTTGATGTACATCGGCTTGTCGTTCGGTTTCCGGTAAGGGCAGTACTTTCCGGTGGTCAGGTCCAATGTCACGTCCAGAAAGTCGACTCTCTTCAGGTTTGTCTGTATCGTTATCTTCAGTCCGAGGTTCTGGAATATTTTGTTCATCTCCTTTCTTATTCGGTCAGCTTCATGTCCTGATGCATTCCTGAACACAGCCAGGCCGTCGTCGCGATACAACCCGACGTCTCGGCCGTTGAACACGTCCGCTATCATGGCGAGGGCGAAGGCTCCAACAAGCTCACACACCTCAGCCCCATCATAGCACCCCATTGTGACGTCAAAGTGCTCGTTGTGTCTCTTCACCCAGTGCCTCTCCAAGCCGAACAGCAGAGATCGCCTGGCGTGGAATATTATGTCACCCTCCTCCTGGGAGATGTCCATGTAGCGGCGGGCGAATTCGACGGATCTCTGGAGGAGGTGTTCGGAGATTGAGGGGTAGAAATCTACGATGTCAAAGCACACGAATATGCAGTTTTCTTTCTCTGGTATTCTTGAGAACCACTCTATCACCGCTGCCGTGTTCCTCCATGCATTAATCTGCAGCTGGGGACGGAGTTGTTTTAGAGCGGTATCCAGTATAGACTTCGAGACTATGCCGATTTCACTCTTTGAGGGATTAATGAGCCGGCATGGCAGGGACCAGGCGATCTCTGCTGTTCGGCTTGGAGAGGCACTGGGTGAAGAGACACAACGAGCACTTTGACGTCACAATGGGGTGCTATGATGGGGCTGAGGTGTGTGAGCTTGTTGGAGCCTTCGCCCTCGCCATGATAGCGGACGTGTTCAACGGCCGAGACGTCGGGTTGTATCGCGACGACGGCCTGGCTGTGTTCAGGAATGCATCAGGACATGAAGCTGACCGAATAAGAAAGGAGATGAACAAAATATTCCAGAACCTCGGACTGAAGATAACGATACAGACAAACCTGAAGAGAGTCGACTTTCTGGACGTGACATTGGACCTGACCACCGGAAAGTACTGCCCTTACCGGAAACCGAACGACAAGCCGATGTACATCAACTGCCAGTCAAACCATCCACCTACAATCATCCAGAACCTACCTGCATCGATCAGCAGAAGACTAACAGATATTTCCAATGATGAAGACGTCTTCATAGATGCGACTCCGATCTACAGTGACGCGCTGAGGAAGAGTGGATACCGGGAGAACGTACAGTATTTTGACGAGCGTAAAACGGACGAGACAAAGAAGAAGAAGAAAAGGAATCGCCCTCGGAACATCATATGGTTCAACCCACCATTTAGCAAGAACGTCGCCACCAACGTTGGACATCGCTTCCTCCAGCTAGTGGCCAAACACTTCCCCAAAGGCTCAAGCCTCAACAAAATCTTCAACCGGAACTCTGTAAAGGTTAGCTACAGTTGCATGCAGAATATGGCCACTATCATCAAGCAACACAATAACACGATTCTACGACCCAAGAAACAAGCTAACGGAGGTGACAACGATACCAGGACTTGTAACTGCCGGGCGAAAGACTCGTGTCCACTGGACGGAGCGTGTCTAACGGAGAGTATCGTATATAAGGCAAGAGTCACCGCAGGTATGGAGAAGAAGGAATATACTGGATTAACAGCAACAACATTCAAACAACGCTACTATAACCACCAATCCTCATTCCGCCACAGACAACACGAGAAGGACACCCGCCTATCGCAGTACGTCTGGACCAAAAAGGATGAAGGGAAGGCATGCAGCATTCAGTGGGCGGTACACCGCAGAGCAGCGGCCTACAGCAACAAAAGCAAAAGGTGCAACCTGTGCCTGGCGGAAAAATTGGCAATCGCGCAAGCACCCAAGCACCTCTCTCTAAACAAAAGGAGTGAGCTTGTGTCGAAGTGTCGCCATGAGAATAGGTACTACCTTCGGAACTTTAAACCAGCTACAGCCATCACCTAATTGAGTAAGAGACAACCAGCTCCAGTGGTTGTCACCTTTCACCACTTGCTGTCATTCACGCTTTGCACTGCCGCTATTTACACTTTGCTTTGTGAGGATATAAACCAATACTGATCCAGATTTCCAATTACTGTTTTCTGATGATCGCTTAGTGCGTGAAACTCTGAGTAAAAACACTTCCTCTGTCCTCCTATTGTTTGAACCAGCTCTACCACTCGGTATTGAGCACTCTCTTGGACAGCCTGGAACCTCTCTGTTTTACTAGTGATATACATGTAGTTGAAGACACCACTGCAGCTGTACTTTGGTTGACTACTGCCCACACATGCTCTCTAGGCTGCAAAGTTCTGGAACAGAGCTCTCCTTCTCACCACCACCACCACCACCACCACCACCACCACCACCATCATTTCGTGCTTGGCGCCTAGTCGATGCATGGTTGGCGGTATCCGACATAGCAGGATGGTACATCAGGTAGCGCATGGCACATAGACAACGGTATAGATCGGATTGCGACGTACGTATCGGCCCCGTTGGACTCATCAGGCAATCTTCTTCTTGGATGTCTTCATACGGAGATTGACTCAGGGGAATGAAGTTGAAGACACCAATGCAGCTGTACTTATCGTCATGCGCTACCGGATGTACCAGCCTGCTATGTCGGATACCACCAACCATGCATCGACTAGGCGCGAGGTGCGGACTGATGGTGGTGGTGGTGAGAAGGAGAGCTCTGTGCCAGAACTTTGCAGCCTAGAGAGCGTGTATGGGCAGGCGTGTATTTACAGCCATATTGCCAGGTGTGTCTTTACCACCATATTTTAAATCAACTACTGTCGTGGACATGGAAATCCAGTCGATTGACCGGGGACGGCACCCTCACTGCGTACAGAACGTTGCAGGTAGTGTAATGTTGATCCGATGCGACCAGCGCGCTGCAGCGCATAAATGATATGAATGTGTGCATGGTATGCGCACTCACGGCTGCATGGCCAGCGACCTAGGGCCGCTAGAAGTGCGACCGGATTTCCATGTCCACGACAGTAGTATGTACTCTTGGCAAGAATTGTAAAAGGTAGAGTCAAGGTATTAGGTACACATGCGGGCATGTGTACCTTGAGACTCTACCTTTTTATGCAGCACCATGCGCGTGGCACATGGCCAGCATGCTAGCATACGCGTACGCGCGTGTACATGTAATAATGCTACAACAAAATAGTGTTCTTATAAGGAAATACAAAGTACATGTACCAACATGCTGGTACTTTTCATGACTTGCACTTACCGGTGCACGTTTACAGATGTCTGCTGGGCATATTCGATATCGTAGACATGATAGTCATCATGGTCATAGCCATAGGTGTTCCAACTACTGGTTATACTTGGCACCACTACACGGCAGACGGCAGTATTAGTCGGCCTTTTTCAGAATATGAATCCTCTTCCACTCTCAAGAAAACAAGCAAAGGAAGGCATCGATCGATCCTTTCGTTCAGCTGGAGCACAGACATGAAAAACGAGCTCCCAGTACAGTCCCTCTCGGATCTGCATGCTTCAATTGCTTGTTCCCAAAAATTCTGCCTACAAAATAATGAAAATATACAGTTGTGGCAAGTGAAATCCAACACTTGGCATAACTGCCATAAGGGACTGCACCATGCAGTCTGCAGCCCTGCACACGTACAGTTCATGTGTTACATACAACTTACTTGAGTTTTGCGAGGACCACCAACTAGTGCTGTGCAACACCCTATTCAAACACCGCCTCCATCACAGAGCTACTTGGTTCGCGGATGGACTGACCCGATCCAACGGAGAACCGGTGAGGAACATGATACATCGATAGATTATGTGACAAGAGTGCTTATGGACTCTTGCTAGTAATCATCAGGAAAAGAAGCATTTGCTCAATAACAAATGCAAGGTCATATGGTGGGTTTGTGACGCGCTCGGATCACCGGCCAGTGATTGTCGATTTCCAGCTCTCCTTTCATACGGTTCGTGCTGGGAAGAAATCATCCGAGCCTTGCTTCATCAAGTACGAGTCCTCACCATCAACAGAAACTGCTGGCAGGTTTCGGGAACTGCTGCTGGACTCCGTACCATAATTCAAAGCCGCTGACATGACATGCTCGAAAGCAGATTTGTAATTTTTTATTGTTTAAGGATTCCCCAAAGGCTTTCGCCTATCGAGCTCGGGGGTTTCCAAACTTTCCATAATACCAAATCTGTGAAAGAAGTGATGAGCAATAGGTACGTGAGCAAAGAAAGAGAAAAAGACATACAGGGCAGAGCTCTGCGCTTGAGCATATGATTGTAAGCTTGCAGAACTGGGATAATACATGTAAATGATGAAAAAGGTGCCAGAGATAAATGATGTGACGCTACCTATTCAACGGAATTCCACTGCAGTTAAACCAATGCAACATGGGGAGAGTTTGTGTCAACAGTCCACTCAGCAGCCAAACAGTCTTTTGGAATAAGACCATCTGGGCAGAAGGCAGTTAGAAGTACCAACCCTATTGTGGCCAAGCTTTCCAAGCAGCAGAAGGAATTGCACATACAAATTCAAGCTACAACAGACATCGATAAGCGGTCGTCTTTGCAAACTCAAAGATCGAAACTTCTCCATGAAATGCGCTCCATCCTGCGGAAGGAAGGCGACTTCCTCTGGCAAAAGCGGGCAAAGGACTCCGATGCACTTATAGGCCTGACCCAAGGTCTTACTTCCAGGCAATTAACAACCTACGCAAACTGAGAGCGGGTGACAATACACCACCCATCCAACTGGCTGATGCTGATGGAAGGATCATCCCAGACATTGGTTGGAACCTCCAGAAATTTGGTGAATATTATTCATCAATTTTCTACGATTCCAGCATGCCGTGCAAACCGGTTCATCAGCCGGCGACTGGTGTCAGGGATGATGAGCCTTTCTCAACAGAAGACGTTCGTGCAGTGATACAAAAGCAAAAAGTAGGCGGAGCAGTCGGTCAGGATGGAATTAGCAGTGAGGTGCTGCGTGCAGGTTCTGACATTCTAGCTGGTTGGCTGTCCTCATTTTTCAATGTCATTCGCCAATTACAGCACTGCCCAGCAGACCTGACTACTGGAATTATTGTGCCAATATACAAAAATGGCAAATCGAAAGGAGCCCCGAAGAGTTACAGACCAGTAATGCTATTGTCAGTGGTTCGGAAAGTCCTTACAATCATAATCACAAAGAGAATTAGCACCAATATTCAGCAGTTTGTGGATGAGTCACACTGAGCCGGTTTCAGACCAGGTCGCTCAACAGCTGATGGGGTGTTCTGTGTGCGGTCTCTGTGTGAGAGAGCTTTGCTCGGAAATTGGAACTATTCGGCAGCATTACTCGATTTCAGCGGTGCATTCGACACAGTGAACCGTGGCAAGGCGCTCGATCGAATGGCCGATTCGGGTGCACCCACCTCAATGATGAAATTGCTAGTCTCCGATACGACAGCTAGGGTGAAGATTGCTGGGCAGCTCAGTGCTCCCTTCTCGACCAATATCGGCGTGGTTCAGGGGGACCCCATGTCTCCGGCCATGTTCATTGTCTACGCAGAAGGTGCGATGAGGCAGGTGAGAGCAGCCTGCACCTCCCCTTCATGCCTGCCTACTCATTTCTCACAGTATGCAGATGACACCACAATACATGACACTGATCGTGATGCTGTGGTGGCCGCTGCAGCGAAATGTGAGCCAATTTTCGCCCAGGATGACCTGAGATTAAATCTAACAAAAGCTCAATTTGTAACTCCTTCCAAGGATGATGATGCATGGAGAAAGACGAAACTACTTGGAAGTCTCTTGGGATCTGGAAGTGACATCGAGAACCGTATCAATGCCGCTAACCGAGCGTTTGGCACTATACTCTATAGCCTGGAAGAGACACACTTTATTATCTAGAATGCTTATGTTTACCACTCCTATCCTTCCGGTTCTACTATACAACTGTGGCCTGTGGACCTTGACAGCAGCACTCGGCAACAGGCTCGACACGTGGCATCGCCGCAAACTACGATCCATTCTCGGCGTAGTGTATCCCCAAAAAATATCGAATAAAAACTTATACAAGCTGTCCAACCAATTGGCTATCACCAGAACATGCAGGGAACGGCGCTTGTTATGGTTCGGCCATGTAATCAGAGAAGGCAGTGACTCGACATCCTACAAAGCTAAGACTTTCAATCGACACCAAAGACATCAAGAAGCCCAGGGGACGCCCGTCACCAGATGGATCGACAACATCAAGAATGACTTAAAGACAATAAACGTTTCCATTGCCGAAGCAGAAGCTATTTCCCAAGATAGGGAAGCTTGGCTCGGCATTGTGAATCAATGTACTAACTTATCATGCTAAAAAATATCTGCGCTTACTTGAATATCCTTTTGGTAAATAACATTCTGTACTTAATATTATATTCCTCATGCCTAGGCTCATGGTGGAATCGAGGTAATTTTTCCCTGCAATAACAGAATGAAGAAGGTGTGTATGTCATGTGTTTCTCGTTTTCTCTAACTCTTTTGCCGACAGATGCGTTAGCCCCATGGGTGATCTCACCCATGGGGTACCTCACCCATGGGGTACATGCGAGCTGTTATTATTATTATTATTATTATTATTATTATTATTGTAGAAGAGAAAAGGACATATGGATACGAGTTAAGAGTAACTCTCCATCACTGTAACATGATACTATATACAGTCAGAAAGTGCAATAACTAGGCACAAAACTGACAGAGTACTGAAACATTCGACGTCCTGACACCTAGCTTCAACACATCTCCGTAGCGCTAACCGACAGCCTTCCAACTTGGAAGGTTCAAGGTTATGGAAAGACCAAAGAGGGGAAGGCAAGCGCAACGAAAACGAGCAAAAGCTACAGTGAGTCCCAACGGAACAAAGAATGTCGATTGTTACTGGACGATGACGAGACCAGTACGATATTTGACAAAGCGGTCTAACTACAATTCGAAGCAGCAAAGCAGCACACCACCCAACTTGGGTGGGTCATAAATATCAAAGATAAGTAAAGAAAGGGAAGCTTTGCGAAAACGAATTGTACAAGCCGAAAGCCAAACTCCTACAGTACTCCTCATGCATGACATTGTGATGGACTAGTTGACTACAAAACAAGTGGTTTCACTAGGTGTCAGGACGTCGAATGTTTCAGTACTCTGTCAGTTTTGTGCCTAGTTATTGCACTTTCTGACTGTATATAGTAGCATGTTACAGTGATGGAGAGTTACTCTTAACTCGTATCCATATGTCCTTTTCTCTTCTACATTTATTTATGGCTCAACATCCGAGTTTCAAATTATTATTATTATTATTACAAAAAATGTATTATCTACGCATGCATCTACGCAAGAGTCACCACCAGCCAATTAGGACATGTGTCAAAGTATTGAACGTTTTCGTTCCCTTCTTGTCAAAATACTACAGGGAATGATGGAAATAAGCTAAAAGACTACAACTATAAGGAAAAGAAGTTCAGAAATATATCACTCCAATTATGTGTAGAAGTGACACGAAAAAATAGATG
Source organism: Sycon ciliatum (assembly GCF_964019385.1). Classification (NCBI taxonomy): domain Eukaryota; kingdom Metazoa; phylum Porifera; class Calcarea; order Leucosolenida; family Sycettidae; genus Sycon; species Sycon ciliatum. The sequence continues at coordinate 49,812,346 of NC_088643.1, forward strand.
TGAAGAATCAAGAAAACAGCATGCAAATCCAATAAGTGACAAAAACGTAGTGACAAGAAAAAGAGAGAAATATCAAGAGATCAAGGGATCTATTTCGCACCTTCACGACGAACAGTGCCAAACAACTGCAAAGACAACACATTCTCCTTCTGAACACAAAGCTCAGGGTCTAACTTACGTACATGTATGTACAAAGCTTCCAACACGGCAAGATGTAACAAAGACCTACCACGCGACAAAACAGAGAATACATCATCGGAATACCACTCACGACAACTAGCACTGCCCGACAGGTGACACTTGATTGCCGAGGTACCGTTTCCCTGACCCGACGACTTGGCCGTTGTCACCTCCGATATTGCCGCTTGCGAATCTCTCCCATTACGCCCTGCGTCCCTGCAATTCCGATTGCCTCGGTCGAGATCAGTGTGCTGCTCCACGTCCAGTCTGTCCTGCTTCCGTGGTCTACCTCGTTTCTTCACATTAACCGTTGTTGTCACTTCCAGTATTGGTTCTTTTGATTCGTCATCAATTCGTCTCCTCAATTGGCTTCTGGTGACTCGTCCGGGGCTCAATTGTCCAGATGTCAGTTTCGGTGGTTTCCGTATCGGTCTCTTCTTCTTGTTGACTGTTGTTTGGGTTGGCTCCAGCCCTCCGCCCGACGAAAAGAAGGAGGCGTCGGCAAGCGTATCCACAGCGGACTTGGACAAGTCCACCTCAGACACAGACTGCACTGGACACTTCGGTGGACGACCACGCCGAGGTCGAGAACCACGTGCAGCTACAGGGACAAGATTCAACGGTACATGTTGACGAATCCGTGCGCCCAGGTGCTGAAAGGTTCTACCTACGTACCGATTTTCACAATTTCGGCACTGAAAGAAATAGATTAAATTACTTTTGCTTAGGGTAGGTAGAACGTCCTTCTTCACGCTGAACGCACGGGTCGTCCCAAAGATGACATACAATTTGACACACGGATAAGAGGAACAAACAATATTCCGCACCGTCTTTTCCAAGGTCGGTTTCTGGTTGATGAGTTTCATTAAAAGTGTCTTTGGATAGCCATTCTTTGTCATTATGGTTAAGAGTCGTTCTAGTTCCTCGTCCAGCAGTTGGAAAAGACGATCACTTTTGGACCAGAGAGATGCCCTGTGGTACTACGTTTGCCATGGGTTGGTGCCGGTTCTTCGCGCGTCGAGAAGGAGGTGCGGAATATTGTTTGTTCCTCTTATCCGTGTGTCAAATTGTATGTCATCTTTGGGACGACCCGTGCGTTCAGCGTGAAGAAGGACGTTCTACCTACCCTAAGCAAAAGTAATTTAATCTATTTCTTTCAGTGCCGAAATTGTGAAAATCGGTACGTAGGTAGAACCTTTCAGCACCTGGGCGCACGGATTCGTCAACATGTACCGTTGAATCTTGTCCCTGTAGCTGCACGTGGTTCTCGACCTCGGCGTGGTCGTCCACCGAAGTGTCCAGTGCAGTCTGTGTCTGAGGTGGACTTGTCCAAGTCCGCTGTGGATACGCTTGCCGACGCCTCCTTCTTTTCGTCGGGCGGAGGGCTGGAGCCAACCCAAACAACAGTCAACAAGAAGAAGAGACCGATACGGAAACCACCGAAACTGACATCTGGACAATTGAGCCCCGGACGAGTCACCAGAAGCCAATTGAGGAGACGAATTGATGACGAATCAAAAGAACCAATACTGGAAGTGACAACAACGGTTAATGTGAAGAAACGAGGTAGACCACGGAAGCAGGACAGACTGGACGTGGAGCAGCACACTGATCTCGACCGAGGCAATCGGAATTGCAGGGACGCAGGGCGTAATGGGAGAGATTCGCAAGCGGCAATATCGGAGGTGACAACGGCCAAGTCGTCGGGTCAGGGAAACGGTACCTCGGCAATCAAGTGTCACCTGTCGGGCAGTGCTAGTTGTCGTGAGTGGTATTCCGATGATGTATTCTCTGTTTTGTCGCGTGGTAGGTCTTTGTTACATCTTGCCGTGTTGGAAGCTTTGTACATACATGTACGTAAGTTAGACCCTGAGCTTTGTGTTCAGAAGGAGAATGTGTTGTCTTTGCAGTTGTTTGGCACTGTTCGTCGTGAAGGTGCGAAATAGATCCCTTGATCTCTTGATATTTCTCTCTTTTTCTTGTCACTACGTTTTTGTCACTTATTGGATTTGCATGCTGTTTTCTTGATTCTTCACATCTATTTTTTCGTGTCACTTCTACACATAATTGGAGTGATATATTTCTGAACTTCTTTTCCTTATAGTTGTAGTCTTTTAGCTTATTTCCATCATTCCCTGTAGTATTTTGACAAGAAGGGAACGAAAACGTTCAATACTTTGACACATGTCCTAATTGGCTGGTGGTGACTCTTGCGTAGATGCATGCGTAGATAATACATTTTTTGTAATATTTTCTGCCTCCGCGATCCGTCCTACTTTCAAATTATTATTATTATTCATCGTATTATTGAAGTGTGTGGGTACAGTGAGGCCTGCGTCCCACCCGCCTGTGTGGATTCACAGGAAGTGTGAGTTACGAAGCCTGAAGAAAATGTTGAACAGTAGGGAGGTTCTGCTATCTCTTAATTTGCTAAATCCTATATACAGGATTTTGGTCATATTTTTCAACTCAAAATGGGTGTGGCATGAGAATAGCAAAAAGTATGTGACCAATTCTTCCTTGCTAGGTCTCAGTAGATATTATTATTATTATTATTTAAATTTTGAATAGGGCAATCCCCACAGGCCTAAGATATCGAGAGTTGAATAAGATAATTTTTTCAAACACTAACATCTCAGGCTCATCTCCTTGCCCAATATTACTAGCAGTAGTAGTAGTAGTAGAATTTATTATTTTGATAGGGAAGGCCCTACAGACGTTGCCGTCTTGTTACAGGGAACCCTAAGTGCTAAGGCCTGTGCCCTATTTTTCGAATCCATGTATAGGATTTGAGATTTTATTGGACCTTGTTTTATCCTTAAAACTGGTAGTTTCGTGACGGCATGTGCGATATGTCGTCAAGAAACCACCCCGTGCCACACCTGCAATGTTCTTCTGCACATTCACTGCTTCAGTCCTTTCCATGACAGCAGCTGAAAAATTATGCTCAAATTTCCAATTATTGCTGAAAATGGGTATTCATCAGAAATATTATCGCCCTATGAATCTAAAATGTAAACATTCATGCCTCAAACATATTTACAACTTCCATGAAAACCATTATGCCGTTATTATTGGTCGTGATGACCAATAACAACGGCATAAAAGGCACACATTTTCAAATCCTATATATAGGATTTTTGGCCAGCAAATTAAGAGATACGTGAAACGTAGAGAAATCACGTAGAGAGCAGGTGTCTGGGTTAGAGTCTACGGCTTCGCGTGTTTTGGCTCCAGATTTCTACGCGGAGATGGGGTTCTCTACGTTATGGTACACGCAGAGAAAATGCGTACGGATTTGCTGGGTATCGATCAACTGCATGCAGAAAACTGCCAAATATGGAAGGGGAAATTCCCAGTACACATTCCACGTGACTTCTCTAGGTGAAACGTAGAGCAGAACAGCATTTCTTTACGTTACGGGAACGCGAAGAAAGTTCGCGTGATTCTTTGCGTCGCGTTCCCAAAACGTAGAGCAGAACCTCCCTAGTCTCTGCTGGGATGACGACTATACCATAGCTCAGTGGTTAGAGCATCGCTAGCTACAAGCGAGGGTCCCTGGTTCGAGTCCGGCCTGGTGGTGACAGTCAATTTTTTCTTCAGACTTTTCCCGTTTGGTTTGTCTCTAGCTCTTTCCCTCAAACTAGTGAAGATTATTGTTAAATTTTAATATTAGGCCATGGTAAAAATTATCTTTGATTCTCAAGTACGCGCGCACCGATTTTTGGCGGCGCACCGACGATTTTTTTTATTTCTATGCATGCATATGCGTGCATGAAAACGGTCAATGCGAAAGGCATGAATCCGGGAGTAGTAAAATACCAGTATTTTTCTACTCCCTGGCCTGAATAATAAAATAATTATAAATTAATTATGAACCTGTGACGTACACATGTGTGACCCTATCTTTGGAAATAAAAAAATTGTGGGAATTAAAATAAAAAATCGCTCGCTCGCACCGATTTTCACAGGCTCATGACCTGAGAATCAACTTTATTTTTTACCATGGCCTTATACAACTTTATCATGACACAACTCGTACTCATGTACTCATCACAGTCAAGGTTCAAGAGGTGCTGGCACAGGGCAAAAATGAATGGGGATTGGATACCACCATGCATGTACCAATACTCCTTATGTGTACCATATTTGTGAACTGTGTGTATCTACGCTGTGACCTTTCGATCTGTTTGGGCATGGGATGCATACGGCTCTAGACTATAGTACAAATTAGGTGCAGTGCATTACATCATTGGTGTCCATTTGTGGCGCTGCCCCCTTTGGCAAATGTCGGATTTCACTTGCCACAACTGTAGATGATCTATGATGTACGAGCGAGAGCTCCGAGTCGCCAGGACTCTGAGTCTAGGAGCCAAGTCAGGAAAAGTCCAAGGATTAAGGAGTTAGTGTGACACCTTGTCCAGGAAAGATTTTTTGACGGATTTGGAATGGCATAACAACCAGTAACTGATCCCTGAAAACCAGAATGTACCAAAGTTGTCCGTTCAAGAGTTATGGCCTATTTACTAAAATTGCCATGGTTACCATAGCAACGTACATGTAAATTGCCTCTTTTTAGCTCAAAAGACATGCAATATGGGTCAAATAGATAATGAATGGCTGTCGGAGTCATAAGTGAAGATAAAAGTTCCCAAAACTGCCTTCAAAATATTATAAATGTCATCAAAAGTGAATTATTTAATACTGGTGTGGTTTGTATAATATTATGCACAATGTACATTGTACATGTATTTGATATCATTATTACATTGTATGTAGAGGTAGCATCACAGTAACTTATCAGTGGGAAATTGCTGTGTGGTCACCAGGAGCAGCGCTTGACACTGGCACACTGAAGAACGAAATTAGAACTGTTCAGTATGCTTCACAAACAAGGAATTAATCTGCCCTACATGTAGGTGCAGTGACCGTGTAGAAGGGTGAGTCGTCAGGCAAAGCTGTTGCAGCTCTTCGCTAGTCCTTTTCTCTATCCTCCAGCGACTATGTGTCAAGCTGCAGCAAAAGCTCTGGACCTGAAATCTGTGATCGCCATCGGATGGAGAGATTGTAGCATACCATCAATGGGCAGCGGGATCTGGGATACCATCATACCAGGCTGAGCAGCAGCACATGTCTCCTGAAAGAGCTGCCTGGAAGGTGGCTTTGGCTATACGGATATACATGTAGTTATGGGAGTCTTGGAAGGGGGTCGACTCATGGATAGCCCACTGGAGTCATGAAGAAGAGCTGTTATCGTGCCTCTTTTACAGATGTAGTCGCTGGAGGATAGAGAAAAGGACTAGCGAAGAGCCGCAACAGCATTGCCTGACGACTCACCCTTCTGCACCAAGGTCTGGGGCAGATTCATTCCTTGTTGGTGAAGCATACTGAACAGTTCTTTTTTGGTTAAAGAGCCAAGGATAAATTTATAGAAAGGAAAAGGACCATTGAACTGCAAGCTATGCTAGAATATCCACGAACACCACCAGTTACTAAACAATCACCTTCCCCTCAAATGTTATCATATACATGTAACTTAGAACCTTCCAAGTTGGAAGGCTGGTGTAGTGCGCATCCAAGATGAGCTAGAGCTGTTAGCCAGTTAGTTGTAGAACGTCAGTACCGTCGGTCAGTGTCGTGCAATGTTATCGCATGAGCTGATTGTTCAGTAACTAGTGGTGTTAGTGGATATTATAGCGTAGCTTGTAGTTCGATGGTCCTTTTTCTTTTCTGCAAATTCTTGTTATGTACTCCCGGTGACCACACAGCAATTTCCCACTGATCAATAACGGCGATACTACCTCTACATACAATGCAATAATGATACCAAATACATGTACAATGTACTTTGTACATATACAAACCACACCAGTATTAAATAATTCACTTCTGATGACATTTATAATATTTTGAAGGCAGTTTTGGGACCTTTTATCTTCACTTATGACTTTGACAGCCATTCATTACCTATTTGACCCATATTGCATGTCTCTTCAGCTAAAAAGAGGCAATTTACATGTACGTTGCTATGGTAACCATGGCAATTTTAGTAAATAGGCCATAACTCTTGAACGGACAATTTTGGCACATTCAGGTTTTCAGGGATCAGTTACTGGTTGTTATGCCATTCCAAATCCGTCAAAAAATCCTTCCTGGACAGGGTGTCACACAGCTCAGTTCTGATGATCGGTAGCACAGTGGCTGGGTGGTAAGGAAGAGTGACTGAGATTCACAAGGTTGTGGGTTCAAATCCCATCTTGTGTATTTCTTCCTTCTTCAAAGATTTCTTTCTCCAAACTTTCTGCAGCGATAACAGTTTACGAAATGTGATACTCGCCCCCACGAGGCTGCCGAGCAACTCCACCATTGATCTCGCATTAGTACCTAACCTGCTTGCTCAGTTGCCAAACTCACAGCCGCGTGGAAACAATGTCAATTCCATCACATGCTCCGTTCAACCATGCGACGTATCTGACCACCAACTTGTCATTCTCGAGCTATCTACCATGCTACAAACATTCAAAGAAGAACGAATTACTATTCGTAAGCCTCCACTTCGAGCGATAAACATTCAACAATTCCAAGACGACATTAGCTCCCGTTTGACTGCTCTCCATAATAACAACACGTTGCCATCTGAGATTACTCTAAACGAGCACATTTCCCTATTCCAAACCTCAATAGCTGACACCCTTGACAAGCATTGTCCGACCACGACCATCACCACGTCACCACGATACAAACCTTCTCCTTGGGTGGACGGTGAACTAAGGCAATTGCTCTATCGCCGGAAAAGAGCGCATAGGAAAATGATACAGAGACCGGATGATCAACGTCTCACTCAGGCTTTCCGTGCTCTAAGGCGCGAAAGTAAACTCCTCATGCGAAGAAAGAAAGCTGCGTATTTCCAAAATGAACTGACTCGAAACAATCGCAACCCAAGGCTACAGTGGAAAACCATCAACTCCTTGCTTGGGAGAACAACTGTGTACCACGAGCCCCATGCCTCAGTCAAAGACATTTCAGCAACGTAACCGTCGTTCGCCAGGATAGTCTCACCTATGGGAGCTCCTGCCCCAGCAACACCTGCAGGTGCAGCTAGCGCCGTGACCTTTGGACACCTCAACGTCTCACTTACCGCTCCACAGCGCGCTTCGAGTGCACCCTTATTATCAGGCACAGGTATCGAACTACCGATCGGACCAATGCCAGAGCCGTCCCTCACTGAGTTTGAACCGGTGTCAGCAGCAACCATAGTGTCCCATTTGAAACGCCTTGACAGCCACAAAGCAAGTGGTCCAGATAAAATACCTCCGTCCATCTACAAACTCCTCCAGAAACAAATCGCTCCCTCTCTTGCCCAGCTCTTCACCATCTCTTTCAGATCAGGTATTTTTCCCTCTTTATACAAGATTGCCAACGTTCGTCCAATTCACAAGCGCGGGAGTCCATCTGATCCCAGTAATTATCGACCTATTTCCCTCCTCCCCATCGCTTCCAAGCTGCTGGAGAGGTGCGCGTATGAGCAGATCATGTCGCACATACAAGGTGAATCATTTCCGAACGCGTTACCGAATGAACAGTTCGCCTACCGCAAGCAGCATTCCTGCGAAGATCTTTTAGCCACGACAACAAACGACTGGCAAGCATGTCTAGACAAGGGCCAATTTGTTGTCGCTGCTTTTCTCGATCTCAGCAAAGCATTTGACACAGTCAATCACGCCTCCCTTCTTCAAGAACTCTTCTCTATTGGTGTCGGTGGTACTGCACTGCAATGGATAGCTAGTTTCCTATGTGACCGTCGCCAACGAGTAGTCACGAAGCATCAGGAAGGTGAACAGTACACACCTACAAGAGGTGTACCTCAAGGGTCAACATTGGGTCCTGCCCTCTTTAACCTATCCGTCCGAGCTCTGCCATCATGTACCATCACGAGCAAGGTTCGGCAGTTTGCAGACGACGTGTCTATGTATAAGGCAGGTACGAACTTGCAGCAACTCACTGATGATCTCTCTGCTGACATATCTGTCATCAGAGAGTACCTACGTAACCGAGGTCTCAAACTTAAAGGGGAACTGTCACCAAAAAATTTCTTTGTCTTATCTTGTAGTTCTTTGGCTCCTGATCACGATGGTGTTATCCGTTTTTCTCTGCGATGGCTGGAAGTGGGTGAAAACTTGAAAAGAAGGTGCCCAAAATTGTCCCGAAGTACCGAGTGACGTCACGCCGGACTTGACCTCCACGCGTACATTCGTCGTCAAAAACGAAATCCAGCCCGTGTGCTCGTCGATCGAGCTAGCTGTTCCAATGTACGGTGCACGTGTGCCTTTTGAACTGTAACACAGATGGGTACGTCGTACCGAAGGAGAATGCCAAAGAGGCAGAGACCCACGTGCTAGCTACACAGCCAAATCAAAATAAAAAGCAGCTGAGCTTTCACCTTTTTGACTTCTTCCGCGAGGATCTAAGTTTTATTTTGTGAGCACGGAAGTACGTCGTTGTTTTGAACTTTTCGTGTGAGGAACAACACGATGATGAGTGCGTATGCAGAAAACAGTACTCCTCCGGCCGGCGATAACACCACCAACCCGAGCCCCAAAGGAACGCAATGTAGTTACGTGAAGGCGATTCATCTGGCGATGTTGCTCAAGATGCAGATGACGAACTCCGATGTCTTTCATTTCAGAGCCGGGTGGGCAACATCGCTACCTTCGATACAACGACATCATTTTCAAGTACGAGGTATGTGTGTCACACAAACAGCAAACAAACATCCTTCCACTCCTTCGTAATCACAAATAAAACAAAGAGCTGGAGCTTCGTGGAGGAAGTACCAGTGCGACAAACTGCAGTCGACTTTTGTTTATTTTGTCCCTTTTTGGCGTTCTCATTGTGTACAAAGTACACATCGAGTGTCCGAGTTCAGAAGGCAAGCGCGTGCACCGTACATCGAACAGTTGGGTCGATCGACGAGCACACGGGCTGGACTTCGTTTTTGACGATGAAAGTACGCGTGGAGGTCAAGTCCGGCGTGACGTCACTCGGTACTTCGGGACAATTTTGGGCACCTTCTTTTCAAGTTTTCACCCACTTCCAGTCATCGCAGAGAAAAACGAATAACACCATCGTGATCAGGAGCCAAAGAGCTACAAGATAAGACAAAGAAATTTTTTGGTGACAGTTCCCCTTTAAGGTGGCAGATCCCCTTTTGGGTCCAAAAAAAGGACCAAAAAATGAAAGTTGTCAGAATGAGGCCATATCCGGCTCATTTTCCTCCTGAAGTGCTGAACTTTCCGCTGGTGTAATTTTTTATGCGGTAAACAACACGACGGTTGGGAAATTTTAAAAATTCAAACCAACTCCCACTGCGAATTTGTAAAAAATCAGCTGATCTCCACTTTAATAAAGTTTAAATGCAGTTCGCAAGCGCAAGCGCGATCAATCTTCGTTCCGGTTCACCGCGTGGATCGCGGAGGGTGCCAAGACCGCCAGCTCTTTGTGTGTGTGTGCCGTGTTGGCTTGTAGTTGTACCCCGTACCGACCCGTACATCTACTCAGATCAGCTCTGCAGTACAGTCAGCACTCAGCAGGTCAGCACTGGTACGGTGTCACTGTCAGCACGAACAAAAAAAATGCAAATCTGCGTCAAAGGAAGTACAGAAAAATTTGGAAATATTATTGGCGTGTCCGCTGTTCTCTGTAGCTTTTGTCTTCTGGTCATTGGCAATAAGTGGAGATAGTCCGCTAACTACAGAGCCAAGAAGCGTGTTTTCTACGGGAACCAGTTCCAGAGCCCCAAGCGCAGAGATCTGGAGAAAGAAAACGAGTCTGCATCTCGTGCTCCAACTGAAAGTGACTCAGCAATTGGGAGTACCTGACACGTCTCGTAGCTGCGAACCCTTGGCTGGCGATCTGAACTTACTTGCAGATGAGGATACTGAGAGCGCTGGTGACTCCAATGAAGACTCGAGTGAGGAGAGTGATGAAGTCCTGGATTCTGACACGCGGAATTTTAGTTTGCAGAAATTAAATTTAATTGCAGAATTTATTGTCCACATCAGCAGTTTGTAGAAAATGTAAGAGCTGGCCTAGTCTCCATAATTGAAGTTGCATGCAACTACTGCACTTCTGTTGCTTCACCGCCCGCAGTGGGAAAGACATCCAGTTATTTTGAATTGAATAGAAAGAGCGTACTGGCTATGCGCCTGCTTGAACGAGGCCGCGAGGATTTCCGGAAATTGTGTGCATTCCTCGATTTGCCAGCGCCGGTTGCAAAGAAGAACTACCAGCGCCTCGTGAAGAATCTTCACCAAGCTGCTAAAGCTACTGCAAGTTTGAGCATGAAAAATGCTGCTGAAGTTGTGTTCACACGAGTTGCAGCCGGGGAGGAATCGCCAGCCGAAATCGCCGTCACAACGGATGGAACATGGATGCGACGAGGATGCAGCTCCTTATATGGCATGCAGACTGTGATTGCTTGGGAGACGCACAAATTTGTGGACGTGGAAGTGTTGACCCGCTATTGTACTTTCTGCACAAGGAAGGAGACTCCCTACGGAACTATTTTGGAAATGCTATCTGCAGTATTGCAGGCTTCGTCACAGCGATGACCCGTGTTATTTGGGCATCTGTATGCCACAACGTACAGTCCAAGGGTGCCGAGAAATGCAATCAGTTCTGCCCAGAAGGACTCATGGTGCAGGTGGCAGCAATAGAAGTGTGCATATGGCAATGTTTCTGTGGCAGTTTCTTCATCGTCGAACAACACTATCCCTGTTGCAGTCTTTGAAGAAATTAAACCTGTATATGTCCATCTTCCCGACAAATCCCTCCTACGGGGCTGTGTTCGTCGTGCCACACAGAATGCCAATGAAGCACTCTTTGGCACTATTTGACATCTCTGTCCAAAGGAATCGTTCTGTAGCTCCTTAACTGTTGAGACTGCTGTGTTCCTGGCAGTGATCGTGTTCAATGAAGACCACAGTGAGCTTGCCGAAGTAGTACAGCGTATGGGATGCACTGTTAGTCCGTCGTTGGAGAGAAATCTAGGTGTCTTTCAAGAGGAAAGCTGTACCACAAGCGTAGAAAGTAGTCAGAAGAGGAGCAAAAGGCAAGTAAGCATTGCAGAGCAGTGAAGAAAGGGTTTCTGGATCAGGCACAGCACAAGGAAGAAGAAACATATGCTGCTGTGAGTGCTGGTGGCTTTTGAAAGGTGAAACTGGAGTGTACTTTTTCATGAATTTGACCCTCTTTTTCATGGACTCCGACAAGTTTGAGCCAACATATCTCAGGGCTTACTTGTCATAGAATCATAATCTTGGGCATTATTCACATCTACGTGAAATTTGCTAGGTGCTAAACTAAACAGAACTGTCAATATCCCAGCGAGGTTCTTCCAACTGGCACGTCTCTGAATTATCTGTAAACATCGCGTTTCTGATCTGTAAAACTGAAAATCACAATGCTCCACTGTACATGTGTTTGCAAGGTTTAGTCTAGTTTAGCACCTTGAGCTGTCAGTCAGCATGAGTTCTGAGCAAATTTATACTGCTGGGCACCATTAGCCTCTGTTCTCTTTTGGCTCAATCCTTGCCCTGTACGTGCGATATGAACGCATTTTGGCTGAGAGCAAGTTCGGCACTTCAAGATATGTGAGATGTTTGAAAAATGATTCTGAACCTAGGTATGAACACCCTCAACATCACTGCCAAGTTTGGTTTGGATATTCCTAGCTGTTCATGACTTCTGGTCCAAAGAGTGTAGTATACGGAAAAGGGGAACTGCCACCTTAATGACTCCAAGACTCAATTTATCATCATAAGACAAAAAACAAAATGTGTTCCTCCTAACATCTGCCTTCGGCTCGGCGATGTCCTCGTATCCCCAACACCAACGGTGAAGTATCTTGGCCTCACCATTGACGAACATCTATCCTTCTCCTCATATGTCACTGAAGTTGAGAAAAAGGTCGGAACAAAACTTGCCATGTTCCGCAAGATCAGGGACAACCTGACACCAGCTGCGAGAAAGACCTTTTACTGCTCATTTATTCAAGCACACCTTGAGTATGGTTCCAATGCGTTTGTACACTGCCTTCACACCACACAACATGATAGACTAACTCGTATTGCTAACCGCGCTGTTAGGATTGTTTTTGGTTTCCCTTGGCACTATGATGTTTCAGTCTTACACACCAGATATGGCCTTGCTCCTATTGCACTGCGCTATCAGCTTAAATTGTATATTCTTGTCTTTCGGGCCCTACGTGGCATGTGTAGCACTCTGCTCTCTGATTGCTTCTGCCTTCGTTCTGCCGCAACACACACAGCTGCCCGTACACGTTCCCAGTCCATAGATTCCCTTGCTCTGCCTACAGCACGCAATCGTTATGGCTTATTCGCTTTGAGCTTTCTGGCTTCTGACCGCTGGAATTCTCTTCCAGCTGACATTCGCTCTTGCTCCTCGCTTTCACTATTCCGCAAATCTGTACGTGATCACATAGGGTACCCTGTAAAAAGGCCTTAGGCCTGTGGGGATTGCCCTATTCAAAATTTAAATAATAATAATAATAATAATAATGACCCCCTGGCTCGATCTCCTCCCCGGCCCCAGTGTGCGGTATGCATATGGTAGGCCTACATAATCATTGTAGCTCAGCTACATTAGCTGCCTGATCTACCGCAGTACCGGTACACACGAGTACTACGACTCCGAGTACGAGGGTCTTCTCGAGTACCGAGTAGCAAACTGTGCATGTGACTGGCTGCATGCTGGCTGCATGCAGCTGAGCTGGAGTACAGGATAGGATCCAGAGGTGGAGTACGAATGTCGAATGGAGGAAGATGGAGGTTCAAAAATACCAGAATACGGGACTGATCGAATCCGTTTGTGTTGGGAAACAGCACATCTGCATATCCGGTAGTCAACTGTGTACAATGGTAAAACTTCGGAGTTGAACTAGTTGAATATGGAACAAACAGCATTTCAATTTCGAAAGCTGTGAAGATCTATAAACAGTGTATTGCCACTATTGGCACCAGATCTGAACCACTCAGTCCTCATACTCTGGATTCAAATCGATTCGAATCGATTGTAAATGGCCCACCACAGCCTTGAAAGGTAGTGTTCACTGCTGCCCTGATGTGCTCTGGGGTCATGGACTTATGGCAAGCGGAATAAATGTGTCCTCATTGGAGGCTGTCATCCTCGACACGCAGCTTGTGCAAGCTCGATGTGGTAAGTTTGAAATTCAGAAGGTGCATGACAACTTGTTGAAACTGTGAACTGCGGAAAATGCAGGGACGTTTTCGAATTCCGGCTCTTGACCACCGAACGCGCGATCCTGTTTGCATGGTAATTGCAGGCAACATTCAAGGGAAGGGAAAGTGCAAGAAGTGGCGTGACCTATTACCCCTGCCCAATGTGGCAGCATCCAAGGGCTTGACTGCTGATCTCAAAATTCGTAAGTTTTGAATTTTATTGTCAGACACTATTCTAGGGGTGATAATTTTACACCACACAGATGTTGCATCACAGAATGCACAGATAGGATGTCCATTTCGCAGAGATACTTGTATGCATCCTCCTTTGGTGAATGACGTGCACGGGAACGTCAAAAATGACTTGAGCGCGTCCCAGGGGAGCGCACTTTTTGATAGGCCTATTTGCCCAAACTGGGTTGTTTATTCTGAGTTGGATTAGCCATTACAACGTGTACAAGTACATTGGTTATAGCCAATTATCCTTCTTTTTCCCCTAATTTGCCTCCGGACCGTTTGTGTTTGGCGAACTATGCATTGTGAAACTGAAATGGGGGAAAGAGATGGACCACGCAGAAACAGTACTCGTTTCACCTCTAGTTGACATGGAGTTTTCACTCCTGAATGAGCCCATGCCCATTGGAGTTGAATTTAGTGAACACACACACACACACACACACACACACACACACACACACACACACACACACACACACACACACACATTGTTTACATGCCGTCCTGAGAGGAAACTTGTCCAGGGGTGAACTCTCGACATGGGCAGGAAGGGGCGAGTTAAAAATGCATCCCAAGTTGGAAATCCATGCTTTGGCTCAGCCTTGCTAATGTATAATGGAAGTGAGTTTGCTCCTATAGAAATTGTCTTGGTGTCATCAGAGATCATGGATAGCAGTACTGCTTTGTGTGCACATTTCATGAATACAGAGTCAAGCCTCTTTAGGACCGACACCAAACAATAACCTTTGTGAGGAGGAAAAGAACGTTCCTTCATCACTCGTGTCATCTGTTAGCAAATATGCTTGCTGAACAGCAACTGCTGCAGCCTCATCCACCACAACATTCCCGGGCTCTGCACATCTAAGAAAACATGGGGGGGGGGGGGGGGGCATTCGATTACACACAGTTCCATCCATTTTAGAACTCCATACTATGCAAACACGGTTCTATCCATGGATTTCTTCGTCAGAATCCACGGAATCCAATGCCGCCCCTTCCGAACTCTGAAGATGGAATTTGTAATTCTCCCGCTAGAATATACCCATTCGCTGGCCGCTTTCTTGCCACCACGCGTGTCTACTGCATAATTATGCGACTGCTCTGCACGAAGAGTTGTATTCCTTATCTTTTCGCACGGCTTTGTCGAGTGGATCGTGAGTGCAGAATTCATGACAAATTGCTCGTTTACATGGCCGCAGTCCGTTCATTCTGGTGTGACTGTGAGAAAGAAGACTAGGGAAGCCAGCAGACGTAGACTATTTCGCTCCTCCTACCCATTACAACATGTACATGTACGTGTGTCGGGTGCGATACAAGTACAACTTCACGAACGTTCGCACGCAGTGGAATGTCCATTGACTTTTTATGCTGAGGGCTGATCTTGTATTATTGCAATTACTAGTATGCCTACGGTATCCAATATGGTGTGGCGTTGGCGTGTACAGAGAGATAATAGTGTGCCCTGCCAAGTGCTGCTGTCGTCATGGAGTATGTAACCAGAGCCAGCAGTACACACCGTTGTGCTGTCAATGTGCAATTTGTGGGCTATTACTATTAGAGGCTGGACAGGCAGTTTGTAATGGTATATAATTGGGATATGAGGACAGATGTCTCACTATGGTGTTGTGTGGCAGCTATCAAGCCGTAATAGGTGACATTAGGGTGTACCTGGTGCCAGCCCCTTTATGATTTTGAGACGAATATCTACTTCTGTCCAACTTCAGCGCCCACCCTGCACTGCAAGTGCAGTTACCAGTTTTCATTAACTACTTGCAAGTGGTAGTTCTGTGTCAGTCTGGCCCACTGCTGGCTGCCATCCATAGTCCCAACCTCCTTTTCACAAGCACTGGGCTTTTATTTTCTCTTCACTCTTCAGTGACATTGCCTGTTGGCTGTGTTTTGCAACAAGTTACATGCTATGGGGGTGGATGTCTGGGTGATTGGATTGTGTTTTCTTTAGGTTGGCCTTGAAGCTCCGGGATTTGGAGAGGCTCTAGGGGAAGTTGTGGGTTGTCTGATGGAGTCAGTGGTCATGGCTCTTGGTTTGTTGTGCTGTGTAAGTGGCAAGCACTTGCCACTGGATAAGGGTCCATAAGTAGATCGACCATGCATTGTACAATTGTATTGGTCTGGGCAACCCTAACTGGAGCATGTGTATGCTTCTCTCATTCCTAATAACAGTTAGGTGGTGTAGTGAGTATGACTATGAGCATGAACCCAGTCCCACACTGTGGTACTGGCATGGGCAATGCTGAGTGGTGACACATTCAATGGGCGCCATCACAGCCATCAGATGATCAGGAGGAGGCATTGTACATGTAGCTGTAGCCTGTGTTGTGGTCCACATCTAATAAAATTATGTACATGTACCTACTAGTAATAGTAGTATACAGTATACATAATATACATCAGCTGTTCCTGTAGCCATTGTGGAGTACATGTTGCAGTGATACTAGTATTAGTGAGGGGCACTGGTCCTTTCCCAGGCCAGGGTGCAAGGAGCTGGAGGTGTGTAAGGAGTTTTCATTGTACATGCAATAATAATATATTAATAATTATCATTCCAGAGCCCAGGGACCAGCATGGGAGCGACATGCCTTTGTCTCACCTCATGCTGGATCTGCATGAGAAGTGCCAGCCCCGTAGAATTTGCTACTTTCAGACCTGTTGGACCATATCACAGTCAGTCACGTAGCTATGTGAGTACATAAAGTGGTACAATCATGTACATTGTGTGTGCTGTAGTGAATAGTGAATAGCTAAAAGGCAAGATACCATACTGCTCTGGTCAGTGTGGTGTTATTCCGTAGCGGAAACATAGGACGTGCTATTTGCGTGGATGTTCTGGCAGCACAGGAAGTTGTCTTGTCATGAACGTTGTGTAGTGTTACCTTGTCGTCTGAATTACATTTCCTGTGTGTAGAAAGCGTTATGTTGAATTCCCTGGGAGCCACTTCTTCTTGCCCTCATAATTATAAATTATGGCAAAAAAGTATTCTGAATGAAATCTTTATGCCAGCTTCCCCTTGGAATTCAGTTTTGATGAGCCACTAGCACATACAAAGGCCTCACACTCACTGTCGTGTATTGGCTATGTTTCAGTTCTGTGTTGGGTATAGATAAAATAAATATGCCAACGTTTCAGCTGTAGTGCATAATGTCGGCTGCCCAAGCTACTTGTAGAGTGTCTGTTCATGTACGAGGCTATCTGATGTTGGGTGCTGAAATATCTACTGAGTACTGTACATGTGCCATGTACTTCGAAGCATACTATTATTATGTTTTAATGCAGAGTGTCTGTCTTTGGAGCTGGCAGCTTCCATCAGTTCAGAACAAACCCTGTGCTCAAACTTGTCCAACACTATCTTGGGTACCCCCTATCTCCCTTTCATTTTGTCTTCTGGGAGAGGTGTTGTTGTTATTGTAATGAGTTCATTGGGAGTGCCTGTTGTTGTGTCCCTTGGGGAGATTGCGCTGATTATAGCTACGACTGAATAAGGCCACAGGGGGGGGGGGGGGGGGGGGGGGGGGCACGAGTGCATGTATTCAACTGGGCAATATCGACATTTGATGAAGAAACTATCTGTGTCTGGGACTGCATGCTATGAATATAGTGGCGGGTAGAACGGCGTTGTGTCTTTGATATTTTTTATCCGAACTTTCATACCATACGAGAGCCTAGCTGGCAGATGTCAGAGTAGGAGATGTCTACTTGGGTTTATCCCTTAGCCAGGTCGACATTGCTATATGCATTGTGACAAGGACTGTGCCCAGAGCTTCCCTGCTGTCACTGGCCATAGAGCAAGTAGGGCAGAGCACATAGGACAGTGTGACCGGATGTACACACTTGATTGACTCGCACGTGTACAGTCCCCCGGCCAGGAGATTGCTGGGAGGTGTTTGCATTTGCTTGCCATCCTTCCTCTCCAGATCACCCAGGCCCTGCGTTTCGACTTGTCAGACTTGAAAATGTAACACTTGGGGTTTCTACATGTACAGTACCTGCACCTGCTGCTATTCATATAGTGTATTGCTGCAGGTGCCTGTCACCTCTTTTTGGCCCTCTGGCTACTATGATCTATGATCTGTAGGTAGTAATAATAGAGCGGAGTGGTAAAATGGAACGCAATATTGTGGTTTTTTTAAAAACGTTCTTTAATTTTAAATACTTCTAAATCCAAGGTAGGTAACAAAGCTTAAAAGTGAGTGAATGTGTGTGTACGTTTAGTAACACGCAGCCACTGTAGCTACATGTACTTCAAGTCCACATACACATGTACATGTACATGTAACGTTACAAGTATGTGCACATGCCTGTATGTGCCAGCAAAAGTTTGAATGTGGAGTGAACTAGGATGTACTACCACACCACCCTCCTCCAAAGAGGTCCTACCCCCGTTTCTCACCATGCTAAGCTACAGCACTATTAAGATACATGTACATGTATGTAGTGTTGTCTCATTGTCATACGGATGCCCTCCTCCTGGGGAAAAGGTGGACGTCGTATCATCACCAAATTCTCACCTCTTCTTTGAGCTCAATGTCAAATATATGAAGGGCTCCTATTCAAAACGAGATCCATTTTGTGGAAATTTCAGGAAGTGCATTTTTCATTTTCTTTTTCAGTCTGCACTGCAGCATCAGTGACTTTTATCGCGTTTTGAAGAAGAACACAAACTAACGTGTTACTTCAGGCATCATTTTGACTGGGTGTACATGTTACTAGTAGTAACTACCAAAGCTCACACATGTTCCGAGGGCTCCAATTCAAAACGCGATAAAGACCAAACCGGAGCTTTTGCGCTTTTTTGTTGCGAAAGAATTCATTTTCACCCCACGGACGTCCATGTGTCGGTTTTACAGGTCAAAACGCGATACTAGTACATCCCAGTCAAAATGATGCCTGAAGTTTGTGTTCTTCTTCAAAACGCGATGAAAGTCACTGATGCTGCAGTGCAGACTGAAAAAGAAAAAAAATGAAAAATGCTCTTCCTGAAATTTCCGCAAAATGTACTAGTATCGTGTTTTGACCCGTAAAACCGACACATGGACGTCCGTGGCGTGAAAACGAATTCTTTCGTGACAAAAAAGCGCAAAAGCTCCGGTTTGGTCTTTATCGCGTTTTGAATTGGAGCCCTCGGAACATGTGTGAGCTTTGGTAGTAACATGTACATGTATATGTACTTGTAGTTCATAGCTATGCAGGCCATGCACGACCTGTGCAGTGTGCTTTTTTCTTGAAGAGATTGTGAGTAACACGTTATCAATGAAGTTGTGAACGGTACCATTTGGCTGTTCAATAATGCAAAAAAATGAAAGAGGAGGTGAGATTGTTGAGATTGCGAGTAATCATTTTAGTGTTTACTATACCGTGCTTGTACAGCAGGTGGTAATGCGAACGTGTGAGCTTACCTTACTTTATGGTTTATACCGTATCCCACACAATGTGACAGCTGCCATTCTGCACAGCATACAGGTCAGTAGTCACGGTTGTAGGATTGCCAGCTCAGTGTTGGACGCATCATAACCCGTGTATGTCATGGATGACACGAAATCCATAAGGTTGACAAGCTCGGACTGTGAAATCATTTTTTTGGCGTGCATGCTTCCGTGGATCACTGCATAGCCACCAGGATGCTAACAGTTTTGCTGGGCCGGCGGATGACATGTCTGAGTTGAAGTTCAGTGGTAACGAATTCGCGCTAACTCAGAACGGCACAGTGTGTCATGTTCATGCACATCAGTACAGTGGTGTGTGGCTCATACTTTCCGGAAACAATGTCATCATTTTTATCCTTGAATGCTGCTTTACATAATAATTTAAAAGTACAGTTGTGGCAAGTGAAATCCAACACTTGGCATAAGGGACTGCACCACGCAGTCTGCAGCCCTGCGTACATACAGTACATGTGTTACATACAACTAACGTGTTACTTTATCTGTCTCATGACAAAACTCGTACTCATAACACAGTCAAAGTTCAAAAGGTGCTGGCAAAAATGAATGTGGACTGGATACCAATACTCCTTATGTGTACTATGTTTGTGAACTGTGTGTATCTACACTGTGACCTTTCGATCTGTTTGGGATGCATACGGCTCTATAGTACAAATTTGGTGCAGTGCGTTACATCATTGATGTCCATTTGTGGCGCTGTCCCCTATGGCAAGTGTCGGATTTCACTTGCCACAACTGTACATGTATGTCATATTCAGTTGTCGTAATGCCACTACTGCGAGTGCAATACATGTAGCTGCCAAACAGCTCGATCTTCCGGCCTGTCCGTATGGTGGTGGTGTACAAGTGTGTACAACTTACAAGTGTGTGTGTGTGTGTGCGCACGCGTGTGTATGTGTGTGTGTGTGTGTGTGTGTGTGTGTGTGTGTGTGTGTGTGTTTCTTAGGCGAGACCAAAATAAAATCGAGATTCCCGGGCAGGACCCATGTGAAATTGGTGCGGACGGGCGAATTTTATTTTATATATTTTTCCCATGTATGTACATGACTATAATGTGCATGCCATGTTGAACTTTTTTTACAGCATTTTCCGGTAATTTTTATTCATTTTTTTACAGACAACAGGTACGCGGTTTACCCGTTCAACTTTTCTATATTTCGGCCAACGATGGCCGTGATCTGTACATCAGGGAGCCGTACAAGCTCGGGTTTTTGTGACTCCACGTCACAGATCTACTCACACGAACAGTACTGTACATGTATGAACTGTTAAAAAAAAATTGGTTTTGGCTTGATTTTGGTGCGGGAGGGCCCGGGAATCTCTATTTTTTTTGGTCTCGCCTTATGGACTCACTGTAAGGTGCTGGCATCATCAGGGACATTGATGCTGGCCTTGCTGCCCAGGTTTGGTGTGCCAAAGCTGATAGGCAATGGGTTCACCGCATGTACATGTTGTTGTTGTTGTTGTTGTTGTTGTTGTTGTTGTTGTTGTTGTTGTTGTTGTTGTTGTTGTTGTTGTTGTTGTTGTTGTTTCAAATCTTTATTCTCAAGATAGCCAGTGGCTAAGAAGAGATAATAGTGTGAGAGAGGAGAAATAGTGAGGAAGAATTGGGTGGGCAGGGATAGTTGTTCCAAATCTTTATTCTCACGATAGCCAGTGGCCAATAATTGTTGTTGTTTTTGTTGTTGTTGTTGTTGTTGTCGTCGTCGTCGTTGTTGTTGTCGTCGTTGTTGAAGTTTATTTAACGTCGCACCACGAACAGCTGTGTCTGTTACTGAGTTTCAGGAGGCCATCATTATGATCATAACCAGTTGAGTAACAATGGGCAACGTTTTTGAAAACATCAACTCCTTCAGACACAGAAAGTCACATGTCATGTGAGGTTGGCCTATTGAGTATTGCACTATTGGGCTATTCACACCACTGCAGCACAATGCACGGTGCCAGCATGTCGATCATGATCCTAAAACAATCCTTCCTAGTTGTTCAGTCCTACTCTGTAACCCACCACGTGCAGTAGTTTCCCACAAGACGGTTTGATTCGTATAACCAACTCCGTTTTGATGACATGCAGACAGTGTGCCAGGTAGATCTACTACTAGGGGAAGGTGTCCTGCCAATCCTACATGTATGTCATGTGTTCTGTGACTGTACTTCATCGACCACAATGTCGTTTGCTGCTGCATAACACACAGGATCCAGGCAGATAGTAGAATAATACTGATACTAGTAGTGCCTCCTCGACCCGATCCGACTCGTTCATGCGCTAGTGATACTAACTAATAGTAATACTGTAGTTGTAGTGGGTGGCTCGACCCAGTGACCCCTGGACTGGTGGCGGTCGGCGGACTGAGCATCAGGTGTGCATGCCTTTGCTGTTGTAGTGACTGACAGTAGACCATGGCCCTTGGCTTTGGCCTTATTGCCATATTGGTAGACTAGTTCCAGGAGGAACTGACGCGTGGTCTTGTGTATCATGTAGTGGTCGATCATTGATATCACACACTGTGCAGGATCTGAAACATCTTTACAATCGTCTTTTGTCTGCATGCAGCATTCGTGTCATGACATCAGCGGTTTGTTCGTTCAATAAAATTGTATAAACACCTTTTATTTTTGTAGTAGCATGTAGCCTATACTGCCTTACTGGCTATAGCCTACAATGTAATAGAGTATAGGCTGTGTAGAGTCGGAGTATTACCTGCACATCATGTACTGTGTTTGTGTAGTGACACTGACAGTACAATGTAGTAGTGGGATTTGCCTTCACTGAAGTACACGACTTAGTGCAAACTAAGGGATTGACTACCTGAAGAAGGCCATTGGCCGAAACGTTGTATATATACCGGTAATGGAATGGTTCGGAAATTTGCAGAGTATTGTGGAATGGGTGAGGTCACCCAATTGTATCTAAGGGATAGCGGTTATGCAAAAGAAGTCATAGACTCAATCGTATTCATAATTTGGGAGTCCGGAACCGCTTGTGGGTGCTATGTACATGTACTAGGATACAGAGTGAGTCGCTAGTGAGTTGCTGGGGCGCATGGCGGTTCCGCGACTTTGCGGCTTGCCAAAACGCCTCACCTCAGACTAGTCATACTGATAGACTGTGATTATGAATCTGTAATACTAATACTAGTACAGTATGATACATAATAATACTTCGTCATAGTCGTAGATCGGCATGTACGTATGCCTACAAAGGCTACATGTTTGGTACAACACTGTTGACAGTCGACATGTCGTGCAGTAGAGAATCTCCCCGCCGCACATGACTGTGCACTCGTACACCATGTACCATGATGGACACGTACACTCAACTATCGCCAGTGCCAGGTCTTTGTCAGTTCTCCAGACATGTGTGCAGCCGTGCACCATATCCCCATGTGCACTGACATGACAGTCTGATGCACGACGCGACGATGATCGACGGGTACAGATCTGTCTGTACACTCGTCGCACGCAAGTAGCACGCAAGCGCTACGAGTCAGTCAAGTACAGTCGACGACTAGTCGGTCCATGCGGTACTACACTGTACACAGCCTAGCCGAGCCTTGTCCCCATGTTCACCAGCGTTCCGAGTGTGAGATTCTTGGGAGTGTGAGATTCTTGCTTCCTTGACTTGAGTTGTTTGATTCTCAAATCCACGACGCTGTAACAGCCGTGCTGGCCCAGTGTTGCGTAGATTAAATTTTGTAGTTGTAGTAGTGGCACATAGCCGTTACACTCGCACCAGAGCAGAGATAGTGACCAACTGTAGTGGATCTGTGTGGAGCGTCATTGCAAAAGTGTGTTCCTCTGGTTCTTCAATGAGTTGGTGTGCGCTGTTGTGCGCTGGACTTGTAACGATCGTGTGTTGGAGTGGTACCTGTAATCGTTGAGCAGATGGCGCTGCGAACAACCGGGACAGTACATTAGATCCAAAAAATATGTTCGCCGCCTGATTTCGTCCCGCTTGATCTCGTCTCGCACGACGAAGAGGCGCAGCGTTTAGAATGGAAATTGACAGCTTGATCGCCGACGCTGTCCTGGTGAAGGCGAGGAAGGAAGGTTTGTGCCCTGGTCATACCTCCCCGTAGCTGTGTGTCCGAATCCGTGTAGTACTTATATCGTTTGTCCGTGCTTCGTTGCTGGCTGGCTGCGTTGCCGCCCGTTGCTCCAACTTCTGTGTGTCACACAGGTGCGGAGAAAAGGGGCCGAAGCAGAAAGTGGCGAAAACTTGTCTTTTTGCCCAACATAGTGGAGTCTGCGCCCATTCGTTCTGGCTTGCGTGGTACGTTCTTTATCTCGTTCTGATCCGTTGTAGGTGTGTGCTAACATGTCATGCTGTGTAGGATCTAGGTAAACGAGTGTTGAGTGTTGCGCTGTTCTGCTTTTGGGTTCTGTTCGCACTGTCATGTTCAGAAGTCAGCTACAGGTATGTTGTCGATCGCCAGCCTATTGGGAAGAAACTCTTTGAGCGCTTCTGCTCGCGGGATCCTGTTTTGAATCGCACTGTGACCTTCCTAGCGAGAGTGGTGAGTGTACTCCTCCAGTTACCTAGCCTAGCGGAAGAGTTCTGTTGCACGTGTGTTGTTTGTTTGGCGGTAGTGCAGATGAGTATCGATGATGTGATGCTGGCCAATGCATGTGGAGAAGGGATTTTTATGTCCTCGTTGGGGCAGCGGTACGCAGGCATCCTGGCACGTTCCCTAGCAGCGGTGCAACTAGCGATTGAACTCTGTGCGGCTAGTGTTATCACCGATTGCAGTTTGGCGCTCCTTCCCATTCTTTATTTTTCGCTGTGTTTTGTCCAGGGTGAATACATTGTGGCAGTGAACGAAAAACGTGGTGAGCTGGCAGAGCTAGTTTTCCGAGATTTCCTCTCTGATCCTGAGGTGAGTGTGTTTTGTGAATTTTAGCGCTTGATTGTTGCCCGTCCGGCACAGTTGATCAGCAGTTGTAAATGAATGTGCTGCTTGTTCTACTTCTTCTGTAAAACGTGTATGGGGCTTGAGTCAAAGTGTCCTTTTGTTACTCTGTTGCTCTGGTTCTGATTCCTGCTGTGGTGCCACCAGTTTTGTGGTATGCTCACGCTTTTGCGAGGCGTTTTTCATGGGCTTTGCTGGCTCGTTGCATACATCTGGTAGCACGTGATCGGAAGTATCTAACAGCAGCATGTCCTACTGGCAGTACTGCATGTGACAAGACTAACATCATTGTACATCATGTACTACTAGTAGTAGTATCCAAGAATTCTCTGGTGTTGTGTTTAGTTGTTCACCTGCAACTGCTTGCTCCATTGGCATTGCCATTGGCACTGGTTCCTCACTCCAGTGACGAATGCCCATGTGCTGAGCAAATCTAAATCAGCCAAACTGTGCCCCCCTTTTCTTATTCAAGCTATGCACAAGCCTGAGGAAATGGAAAGGTATGGGAATTGAACTTTGGCAATGAGCATGCATAGTTGGGTTTCACCATGAGAAGAAAACCAATGAAGCGTAAATTTGCCACTGCTAATACTGCTAATACTATAATACTAAGAAGAAGGACACACTTCAGGCTCTTCAACCACATCTTGAAAGTTTTCACTAGTAGTATACTTTCAAGCCTTACCGTCAGGTGAAATACAGGCAAAATCAAATGAACAAGGACAATGGATTAAGTACAACAGAGAGGTGATAGAAACAGCACATGGAAAACTAATAAAAAAAGCTAGTAATAATACATGTACTTGCCCTTGCAAGTAAAACTAAGTATGAATTTTGGGCCCCAGGCCCAGTAGTAATACTACCTCTTGTACTATTGAGGGGTCTAATTTGGTTTGCTCGTTTTTTTGTGCTGGTAACTTGTTGGTATCTTGGGTCATTATTAGATGTGTTTTGATTGTTGTTTTAGAACATTGTGCAAGGTGTCAGTGCTGAGCAGGCGGAGGCAGTCCAGGCTAAAGTTTCCGACAGACCCTGCAGGGCGTCGCTGTTTGAGTATTGCCGGAGGTACGGCTATGTGTGTGCTCTCTCTCTCTCTCTCTCTCTCTCTCTCTCTCTCTCTCTCTCTCTCTCTCTCTCTCTCTCTCTCTCTCTCTCTCTCTCTCTCTCTCTCTCTCTCTCTCTCTCTGTTGCTGTCTATTCTGCTTCTACAGTACTGGTCAAGGAAATCCAACCTAGTGAATAAAGTAGCGCCGGGCGCTACCCAGCCCTAGCACTACAAACTCTGTTGCTGTGCACTCGAACGCGGTGCTACTTTACTCATGAGGTTGGATTTCTCTGGCCAGCAGCACTGTACGTAATGGGCATGCATGTATGTTCACCACGCCCCTGCAGATAGCTTTCTATCCAAGCAACCACACACCGCGTGCTTGTACGTGTGTGCTTCATGAAAATCATCGCATTCAGTTGTTTACCTATTCTATTACTTTGAAGTATACCTTTAACCCTTTGGAGCCCGTACAGTCAAAATGACGGTATACCGTCGATGGACTAAAACGTTTGTAACTCACTCGAATCTTGATGAATTTCCACGCTCGAACTATCTTGGAAGAAGCCGAAGAGCTCAGCATTCTAATGCAACAATCGCCGAAGACCTACGGTTTCACGTTGTAGAGATATCGTGCTTGACATTTCAGTCACGGCGAAAGTCGAACTCTTTTCTCAGTGACTGGCCTTGAGTGAGGGATTTCCCCTTGGATAACATGCTGATTCATCCAGGCATGGTTCCTGCAAGTGGCCAGCATATAACTAAACTCAGCGCAAAAAAATGAGCGTTCCGCGATGAATGAGAGTGAAATGGCTGGCGTCTAGGAAATTTGCTCGTATATCCAGCTCTGTGGACTGTTTGAGGCGCCATGGCATTGGATACCAGTATGTGACGGCTGTGGCGTCGAATTTGAGCTCTAGTTACTCTGCTCGCGGAGAGCTTTCCAGGAAGCCCAAGATTATGGAAATCTAATAACGAGCACCAAAAGTATGCCCAAAATAAGGTAAAGAATATATCGCAATTGCAGTTGCATACAATTATCAGGATTATTTGGGGTTCCAACGGGTTAATATATAATAGTGGCTATGGGGACATCCAGGCTTGCCGGTCGGGATTTTTTTCAAACGAAAAGTACTCGTATTTTTCAGCCCCATCCGTATTGATGTCAATCTTCGCCACAAAGTAGTACCTGGGCATTCTCCATCTGTGGTCAACTATTACAAGTATGTTCGAAACTAAAACTTCTAAAACCCACCCACCCCGAAACCCAAAAGATTCTCATTTTGAAAACTAATCGGTAACCTCGGACAGCCCCTTATACAGGTCAAGTAAGAAATCATGTGTGATTCCAGAAAAAAAACAATGCTCTGCAAGCTAAGTTTGGTCATAGACTACAGAGAACTCTGTGAGGCTTGGTGAGAAGTTGGTTAATTAATTTTTTCCCAGGAAGTCAAATTACGTTTGAGTATCCAAAGTAGACGAGCACTTAGTACTACTAGTACCTCTTCTTGTACAGGTATGATTTTTGCTTGCAGTTAGCTCACCACACAAAAAGATTAATGATTGCATTGTTGCATGTAACTTCAGTGTACAGACAGTTTTAACTAGGAGGCAGTTTAGCTCTTGGTACATCTGTGCTGATTAGCATAAGGCCGGTAGAAGATCTGGTGGCAGAGCAATCATAGTTTTCGTCGAATCACTGTACAGACATGAGACTGGGCGTACTTAATATTTTTCCTGTTTGTCTTCTATTTCCGTCGGTAGGGCTGCAAAAGAATTTCTTGCTGGTGAGCCTTTCCAAGGATTCTCTGAGAGTATATATTTCCAGCGGTACTTGCAGTTCAAATGGATGGAAAAGTAAGTGCAGTTTGATTACTTGAAATATACAGTAAAGCGTGCCCTAACCGGACGCCATTGGTGCTGCGGAAACTGTCCTAATATGACAGTATTCTGCTTGATCCAGTTGCAGTCCATTCAAAAAAGATGAACGTCTAGCTTTTGGCCTTAAACGGGTTGAACTTTGAGTTTTTAGAATTTTTTTGGCAGTCCCCTATGGAATGCTCCTCCAAAATGTTTCTGAAGTCTATTTCTCCAAAAGCAAACCGTAACAAGAATAGGATTTGGTTAGGTTTGTGGCTTTGAACCAGTCAGTCAAAGCATATCTGGGCAGACAATATGAGAGTATGAGACCATGCTACCCGAAACAGTGTGTGTTTCCAACCCAACTTGGCAAGTTATGCTTGATCCATGGTCGATTCAACACACAGTCACGATCAAGGCTGACCAGCAATGACATTATGTGAGCGTGCACAAATCGTTCCTGCCGCGAAGTTGACTGGTACAGGCGGTGGCGGTCCGGGAGCGAAATATGCATCGTTTCATGTTCTATTCCCTAGACGTTATAATAATGATAAATCGTATCCATTGCAGGATCTAAATGCCGTTGTTGTGCGAAGAGTGCATGCATGCTGAACTGTGGTAGTTCTTTTGAAAAAAATGTGTAGTTTGGGTATCCTAATCCCGGTTTGAGCGTATGCTTGGCGTCCATACAGAATTCTCGTGCAGGTTTACGCACAAATGTTTTTGAAATGCACTGTACAGTTTAGTACCAGCAAGAGTGCATAACGCCTAGTTCACATTCGACGGAACGCTGACGGTACGGGACGTAAGGGCCTGTCGGGAAGGCTGGGGTGAGCTGTAAAATCCTGTACGATTCGTACGTCACGACATGCCAGTCATAAGCCACGGTTCGTGACAGGGTGACTTTTGAACCTAATTTCTATTTTTTCGGGACTTCTTTTCAATTATTTCTCCTTGAATGAATCGAAATCAAGTTCACAATACCGGTTTTTCATGAACACCAAAAAAGTAGCTTCGAAAGGTGTTGCATTCAAATTATAGCTCCGGGAAATGATAAAACAGTTTGTCTGTCATGCTCCTGAACTATCCCTAAATACCATAAGTGACATCAGACCTTATATTGCTAAAATTCAACTCAAGTCGTGTTAGCCATTCTGCAAGTTATCATGGGAAGCGCAGTGTTCGAAATGCTAAAAATTTCCAAGTACGAATCGGGAGTAGTCGTGCACGACGCCGTCTCCTGTTCACACTCAAAATGCAGCTGTTTTGTACGCTTGCGTCCCCGTCTACGCCCGTCTATGGTATGAAAAGTTGGATCGGTCCAACTCTTCCTGTCGCTTCCCGATCCGTACGGCAGTGCGGTTGCGTTCCCGTTCCTGGTGTTCACATTGGACGCCGTCAGACTGTCCTGTCGATCCTGACGTTGCGTCCCGTCGCGCCCGTCAAGTGTGATTATTATTATTATTATACGCATTCCCGCGTTGAAGTGTAGCAGCAGTATGCTGCGTCCACAGCTTCGCTTATGCAGAATGGCTTGGGTGAGAGGAGAGGGGAGAGAAAGCAACAAGGCAACCAACATCTATGAAATTGGTCAAAATGACATGAAGAGAACCAACCTACATATGCATGATTGCACAAGAATGGAGACGACAAAATATAATGGCTATAATCATTGTGCCACAAAACCGGTACACAGGAGATCTGTCGACGATGTAACGAAACATAAAACTCAGTTACTCAATACAGGTTCCACTAAATTACAAGAGAACAGCGCTACAACGTTAGAATTGCTGCTAAATTATCGCAAGTGTAGAGAACGAGTCCAATACAAATGAAAACCATGAACAGACTGTCCCGAAGTTATTTTGGGAACAAATTGTACTACATGTACTTGCTGATACTGACGCTGACGGAACACGAATTTGAGTTGAATACTCACGAAGTCTTGTACACGTACATCATTATGCGCCGGTGTTGTGGAGTAAGCAGGTACGTCAGTCACCAATCCGGCTTCAGCTCCACGCTCGCTTCAGCAGAATGTTGCCCGCGTTTGCTTTGCCTCCACGCGGATAGACGACCAGCGCAGAGTCCCGCAGCTCCGTGGCCGTAAGGTCTTGTTATTCGCCGTTAGTGCCGTCAAGTCTTAGTCCACCTCTCACACCAAGCCGCCCTATGAAAATCTTTCTCTCTCCATTGGAGTGCTCCCCAGTTGCGCGAGGAGACTAGAGAAATTCCTCCGGTGAGCGAGGAAGAAGAGCGGAGTTACCCAACTCAACCAAATAGTCTGAACTAGGCTTAAACAAGAGTATGCAACTGTGGTTATGGGTCAGTGCGCGCGCGCTGCCTTCATTATGTAATTTCCCTCCATCACGCTCTGGAAGCATGCACTCAAGCCCCTAATTTCTCGTACGAGCCCATCCGTGTTTGCTCGATTCGTTCCAGTACCTACGCAATCTTTAAATTTTGGCGCGTGAACTCCAGTTCCGTACGAAAGTTCATTTCAAACCAGAGGGAAAGTGCGGTGTTTGATTTTCCGCAGTGCGCGGACTGCACCTGCATAATGTAATGGAGGCAGTGCGCCGCGCATCTGGCCCATAGAAAATAGATCACAGTTGCATACTCTTGTTTATAGACTCTTGGTACCAGTGTATTTGTTCGAATGTTTTTTTTTGTGCATCGGTTCTGATTTTGGTCACTTTTGGTGCTGTGTGATGCGCTTTTTTTAGGCAGCCCATCACGTTCAAAGTGAACTTTCGGGATTACCGGACACTTGGCAAAGGCGGCTTCGGCATTGTAAGTTGCTTACATTGGTGTTCACATGTGGGATCCGGTGTACCATTATGGTCTAGCCATGTATCCATCTTTTGTGACCTGTTTATTTTTTGCAAAAAGAATTCCAAGAGATCCTCTCCTTGTATAGAGGTTATGCGATAACGTCATGCCGCACAGCGCCCTTGAGCCAATGATGAACCCGCAACGTTTCGCGATGACTCGTTCGCATAGCCTCTATTTACTATGGTTGTGCAAGAAGGATGCATGCGAGCTTGATGCCAAGCTTCCCAAGTTGCCTGATAGTGACGAATACTGACTCAACCTTTCACTCTCGTGTTGAGTTAGTTTCTGAGGCCACCTTCTAAATGATAGTTATCTCTATCATCAACCTGCCCTTGACCAATGCAAGCGGCTGTTTGTACAGTCATGTACTAATACTAGTATTCCTCTGGTCTTGAGTTTTTGTTTGTTCGTTTGTTTGTTGCATTTTTTCTCCTTTTCCACTTGTGACATTGAGTTTTTGTGTGAATGCCTGTCTGCCAAAATGTCTTGTTGTTTCCTGTTTTCTGGCTGGTTTAGGTCAGTGCTTGCCAAAGCAAGGCAACCGGGAAAATGTATGCGATGAAAAAACTTGAGAAGAAGCGCGTCAAGAAGCACCGCGGAGAGCAACTTGCACTCAATGAAAAAGTCATCCTAGAAAAGCTGTCAAGTCGATTTGTGGTAGGTTTTATTCCTTCTCTCTAGTGCAGCAGTCAGACTGGATATTCCAGAGAGAAGCATGAGGGGATTATGGATAGAGGACTGTAAAAGCTCTGTTCCCTGGGTTTTGTAAGGTACAGCTTGTAGCAAATCTTCTTCAGATGATTTTTTTCAAAATGGACTTTAGCAGGTCATCCACCT